>NC_136010.1:5868255-5873255 GCF_048128805.1 Centroberyx gerrardi
TTCTTTCTTTCTTTCTCTTTCCTCCAGCTCTCGTCTCTCCTCGCCCAGCCTCTCTCAGACGTAGATCCATAACCGCTCCTCTTTGATTCTCTGTTCTCTCCCTCTCATAGAGTCTCTCTCCTCTTTGCTTTAATCTATTTATTTCATCTCCGTCTCAGAGATGGGATCGATCCTATTATTCATGGTTTCTCTTTCTGCTCCCTCCACGTCTCTCCTGTGAGGAGTGTGCTTTCTCCTCTGTCTCGCTCCTCTTTCATCCGCCAATTTACTCATTTGAGTAACATCTCCTTTTCTGTCTCTCTTCTCTCTCCACTCCCTCTTCTTCTTCTTCTTACTTCTTATCCCTCCCATGCAGTCTGTTTTTTTCAGTCTTGCTGTTGTAAGCCTCTTTCACACTGCAGAGAGGACTGCTGCTAGAGAAGCTGCTTTTTTGGTGACCTTATGCTCTCTGCGACAGGGTCACAGCTGCATTTTTTCCAGAACAGCCTAGTCAAATAACAGGCTTGCTACCAGCATTCCTAGTTGTAATGCAGGTTTAAGTTCTTGATTTCACTGCAGTTTTTCCCTCTAGAATATTTTGCTGGGTTGGCTGATTTCAGTGCTAGAAGCAGGGTTTGCTGCCAGTCTTATTCCCAGTGCGTTTCAGCTTCTCAGAGTGGGTGAACTGAAGTGAAGGAGGTGTTTATTCCTGACTTTAAAATCACAAGATTGTGTCTAGAGAGGGGAACCAAGCCTTGTTTAAACATAAATACACCCAACTGATGTGTGTTAGCGACCTGTTGGGTAAGATCAGATTTTCTTGAGTACATTTTTATGCATTTATGTCTTGTTTTAAGGTTTGATACACTATCTAGACACTTGTTTCGTCTGATTTTCGATTTTGATTAAGGGTACAAATGCCATGTAACTGTAATATTACTGGCAAAAAACAAACAATATATAAGAATAATATACACTGCGCTCAAGACTTAAAAGGTGCGTTCCTCCAAAAATAAAACAAATTCATATATTGGCCAAAACCTGCACACACTAAAATAAATGCTTTTTGTGCATTTCAAAAACTATTTAATTGCAGCAAGAGGAACAAACCGACGTTTCAGCATCAAGCTTTCATCAGTCTGTTTCTCTCTTGCTGCAATGTAATATTTTTTGAAATGAACATTGAGAGTTTACAGTCATCTTTTAGCGTGCGTGTGAACATTTGGACTATGTATGAATGTTAATATGATTGACCGGGTCCGAAAGAAGCAAGAAGCAAGAGCAGCGACCACTGACCGCCTCTTTGTCCTCGGCCCTCTGTCTTTGTCTTTCTCGCCGGCTGCCATCGCTCTCTGCCGCTCCCTCGCCTCTTGACGTGCTGAGTGGTGTTCTTGGGGAGATCTGAAGTGGTCTTTAAGGGTGGTCTGGCAGGTTATGGGATGGTTGCCATGGGTGATGTCGTTTTATGATAGTTGCTAAGGCGACGTGGCCCTGGGGTTGTTGCTAGGCTGATGTGGCCATCGTGGAGTGGCTGCTGTAAGACGATGTGGTCATGATATGATTGTCCGGTGTGATTCTATCAACTGTACATGTGTAAAGGCACTGTATGTATGTAAGGCAAGTAAGACCAGAAAACAGTAAGACATACAAAAAATAAGACATAAAAACACACAGAATTACAGACACAAGAGGCTAAACAAAGGCCAGTCTGAACAGATGAGTCTTTAGCTGCTTTTTTTAGTTTAGGAGCCACAATTTCAAAAGTTAAGTTCGATCACATTTAGTTTTGAGTCTAGAGCGAGGGACGACCATTAAGACCTGGTCAGAAACCTAAGTGACCTGCTGGTAATGTAGGGATGGAGCAGGACGCTGATGTACACAGGTGCCTGACCATGCAGGGCTCTATATGCGATTACAAGAACTTTAAATTGAATCCTAAATTTGATGGGAAGCCAATGTAAAGAGTCCCTGCTGGACCTGGTCTGTGGTGTGTGATTTAATTCATTGATATGTGTCTGCCAATTCAGATTTTAAGTCAAGGAATAAAACGTCACTTCTGCTTTTCATGAAGAACAGCCTCATTCAGCTGTTTTGCGCTTTCATTTATGAGCATTTAAGAGGTTTCAGGTCAGCTTCTCCCCTCTGGAAGACCGGTATTTAGGCTAATGTTTGGGGCCTCGGTGGCAGTGCGATAAATGGGCTTGTGACTGGAAGGTTGCTGGTTTGAATTCCCAAGCCGGCTTTGCAAACCCTGGCGGTGTAACGTAAATGAGTAATGTTCTCTTTCTGTCATCAAGGTGCCTTTGAGGAACGCGAGGGTTTTGTTGAGCACTCTTGGTCTTTTTCAGCGCCGCCCTGCTCCACATTCACACAGTTTACACACTTTCTCACCTGGGAGCTTCCCAGTGCAAACACAACTCCAGCAGCTCAACTGGAGCAGCTGGAGATTAAGTGCCTGGCTCAATGGTAGACGGTTGAATCCAGTGAAATACACTGCAAAAAAAGTCCATCTTAACAAGTCATTTAGTCTCATATTCAGCCTTCAGATCTTATTTTTCTTAAACCAAGAGAAAAATTCTGCCAATGAGGTGAGATACATGTTTCAGGAATTTTCTAGAAATGAGTGTCAGTATCTTGAAACAAGTCAGAAAAAGGAAGATCACTGCACTGCTATCAAGAAAATGACACTTGATTCTACAAAATTCTTGAAACAAGTTGATTTGCATTGGAAACAAGTGAAATTATCAAACACCAGTGGCAGATTTTTTCACTTATTTTAACAAAATCACGATTTTAGGACTCTAAATGTTTTGTTAAGATGAATATTTTTTGCAGTGTACATGATGTACAAACCCTTGACCCTCTCTTAGTATCTGCTCCCAAATCCTACCCAGGATCAGGTGGTTATTATGGGATTGTTGCTGGGTAAAGTTACTTTTAGATGTTATCTTCTGGTGACTAAGTCAGTGTAGTGGCTGACTGTAGATTCACATCACCCCGGCTCCTCGGCCCTCTTCCCCTGACGTCCATGTTTTATTTAGCTCCGTGTTTGCTGCTAGCTACACCCCTTGGCCTGGTTTCCACTTCAGGGCTAAACAGGACTTAATCATTATTCATGTCACTCACATTCTCCCAGAGCATTTTATCTCTGCACTGCAAAAAATGTCCGCCATTTTTTTTGTGTCTCCAAAACTGCTGTGGGAGCTTCCGCGGCTGTAATTCTGCCTGACAAAGTGTGATGGGTAATGTGGTTCTGCTCTCAGGTGGGCAGTTGATAATTCAATTAAAGGGGCAACAGGGTGACATAATGAGTAGGGAGACTGTCCTTCGAGGATTTGGGTTCAAGCTCCGATGTCAGCAAGCATCCACCCTACCAGCTCCAGGGCTGCTGGTCTGTAGCTGACGCTGACCTCTGACCTCAAGTGACAAGAAAATTTCCCTACGGGGTTCAATAAAGTATCATGTCATTATTTAATTCCAATTTGTAACTATTTCTTTGTCTCTATCTCCATTGTAGCACTAGACATGATATTTGTCTTACACTGAGCCTTAAAATTTAATTTTTCTTAGAATAAGTGAAAACAATCTACCAGTGGTGTGTCACTTGTTTCTAAAGGTATCCACGTAAAAAAAAAAACAGTGGGAAGAAAAGAGCTTCCAAAGTGGCACAGAAATAATAAAAATAGAAGGATTGGAAGCACCTTACGTGAGCAGCGTCAACAATTTATTAAAGCTTCAGAAGCGCATCAGTAAACAACAACGCATAATGAGCAGGTGAACATATATTGGCTATAAACATGCAGCAGCCAATATATGTTCACCTGCTCATTATGCGTTGTTGTTTACTGATGCGCTTCTGAAGCTTTAATAAATTGTTGACGTTGCTCATGTGAGATGCTTCCAATCCTTTTTTGATTACTTGTTTCTAAAGCAAATCAAGTGATATCAAGAATTTGTGGCAATCATATTTAAGCCAATTAAGTGATCTGGCATGTATTAAAGTGTGTGTTGTGCATGTGTTATGGTCACTTGATTTAAAAAAAAAAAAAAAAGAAACAAGCTAAAGTGCATAAAAACAAGTGAAATGATCTTATTCCATTGGATTGATTTTAGAACATTTTGATTTTAAGACTCTGACCCACAGTCAGATGAAATGACTTTTTTTGCAGTGGGAGGCTTTTTGCATCTTGTTGCCAGGAGAGATGATTTGTCATCTGTGCTGTAGTATCAAATGAACTAATAGTGCTTTTGATCTGTCTGTGTAAACATGTCGGCCTTGGCCCCGGCAGCTCCCCCCGGCCTTGCTGTAGAAAATAGACTATTGTGTGTTTCTGAGTAGCTGGAAGGAGTAGAAGGCTTTTATGAGCGTGTATGAACTATGCCTTTGTTTTTCCACTGGCATGCCGAGCCTGTGTGGATCCTGTTGGTGCAGTGGAGCGGCGTGCAGAAGTCACTCTCGCTTTGCCATGTGAAATTGACAATTAGCAAGAGGTCGAATGTTGCATTAACAAAGCCAGAGTTAGGAATGTGATTCTGAAAATGTCTCCCATACTGCAAACGTATGCACTCACAAAATGAATGTATATAGATGCATATTTACATGAACAAACCTGGCGTGTTTCTGTGTGTGTGTGTGTGTGTGTGTGTGTATGTGTGTGTGTGTTTGTGTATTTTCCAGGTTTGCCACCCTGGAGAACAGCGGCCTTCTCTTCTATAACGGACGCTTCAACGAGAAACACGACTTCATCGCTTTGGAGATCCAGGAGGGACAAGTGGTGCTTAAATACTCCACAGGTAAATGTGTGTGTGTGTTTGTGTGTGTGTGTGTGTGTGTGTATTTCTTTAGTTAATGGAAATCACCAACAGTTGCAATCGATGACCTGACGAAGCCTACGGGTGAAACGTTGTCTTTTCATTTTGCCAAGCTGTATATTTTTTTATTTGAAACATGTAAAATAAATCGCGATATCTTTTTGAGAGTGCGGATTTAGGTTTAGGTTAGGGTAAGGATTAAAGTTAGG
>NC_136010.1:5885755-5893255 GCF_048128805.1 Centroberyx gerrardi
GTGGATGGTAGATGGGTGACAGGATCAATGGATGGATGATAGAGAGAAGCATTGATGGATGAATGGATGGATGATGATAGGATCGAGGGATTGATGGATGGATGGATGATGATAGGATTGATGGACGGATGGATATAGGATCAATGGATGGATGGATGGATGGATTTATTGATATTTATTGATGGATGGAGGGGTGAATGGAGGGATTTATTGACATTCATTGATGGATGGATGATGGATGGGTGATGATAGGATCGAGGGATTGATGGATGGATGGATAATGATAGGATGGATGGATGGATGGATGGATGGATGGATGGATTTATTGATATTTATTGATGGATGGATGGATGGATGGAGGGGTGAATGGAGGGATTTATTGACATTCATTGATGGATGGATAATGGATGGATGATGATAAGATCGAGGGATTGATGGATGGATGGATGGATGGATGGATGGATTTATTGATATTTATTGATGGATGGATGGATGGATGGAAGGGACTGAAGAATGATGAATGACATTTTCTTTACTTAGAAAACAGCAAAAAGAAATGTCTATATACACTAGCAGAAAGAATTAGGTAGAAGGAAAAGTATGTCAGGAAGCAGTTCCTGTGTTCATTTCTCTGGTAAAGTCTTTCAGAGTTTTCATAAAGCCATGAAGCGTTTGGATATATTTCTTCTTCAGTGGTGCTATAATGAAGTCATTTGTTCTGTGGTGGATGATGAATTATTATTTGCTCTTGCTTTTAGCTGAGAATTTATTATCACTGGTGTTTTGTTGCTAGTTTGTTTTTTATATTACTGGATGCACTGTAACAGCTGCTATTATTGAGTCAGTGACATTGTATTACTAAAGGTTTTTTCAAATTCAATTCTCTCTCCCTCTCTCTCTCCCTCCCTCTCTCTCTCTCCCTCTCTCTCTCTGCAGGGCGTTCGGTTAGGTGTGAGGCCGGACGCCCCGCCCCTCCCTCGCCCGTCGAGGGCTGTCAAGGTGGAGACCGGCTGTAACGTCGGCAACCCCTGCGTCTCCTCCCCTTGCCCCGCCCACAGCCGCTGTTCTGACGAATGGGAGCGTCACACCTGCGTCTGCGAGCCTGGTGAGTGGACGAGAGATGATGATGATGATGATGATGCTGGTGTTTTGGTTCGGTGATGTAAAAGTTGTCCTGTGATTCACTTTGAACAGAACTGAGTGGATGTGATGCTGCTTTTGGCTGAGAGACTGTGTGTGTATGATAGTGACGAAGTGTGTGTGTGTGTGTGTGTGTGTGTGTGTGTTTTTAGCTTTTTCTTAAGTTTATCCTCCAAATACGTAATTCAAAAAAAGAGTTGTAGTTGAAAAAAATCTTGGTATAAACGTATTTGCGAGAGAAAGCCTGAAGGAGATAGAGAGACAAAGAAAAATGTGTCCAATTTATTAATTTGTGTTTTTATTATTTTACCTTGGCAATAAAAACATGGAATATGAAACAGACTGACCAGGGGAATCCAGGCAAAAACTATGTTCATGCAGGGAAGATGGAGATAGAGTTAATAAAGTTTTAAGCCTTGAAACACTTGAAATGTTTGCTAATCTTAGCAACTCAACTTAACGTATTTGTATTTGTTGAATTTACCTTGGAAATAAAAACATGAAATATGAAATAGACTGACCAGGGGAAAACTATGTTCCTTCTCTGATTTTGCCTTTTCAGTACAGCTAATTCATGCAGAGAAGATATAGCTGAAGTTAATCAAGTTTTAAGCCTTGAAACACTTGAAATGTGTGCTAATCTTGTGCAGCTTAGCATATTTGTATTTGTTGATTTTACCTTGGCAATAAAAAACATGAAATATGAAATAGACTGACCAGGGGAATCACAGTAAAAATGATAGCAGAAGTTATTATATTTATTGATTTTGCATGTTAAATCCACTTCAGTCGTGCAGGGAAGATGCAGAGGAAGTAGGTCAAGTTAAAGAAAGATATTTAAGGCTGGAAATAATTTGCATGAGTGCCAATATTGGTCCAACCAGAAACCAGGAATTTGATCCTCATATTTTGCACATTCAGACACTGATGGAGAAAAGAAAGAAAGTGTGAGCGGAGAAAGTGAAAGAGACCAGAAAGCGACACGGAAGAAAGAGAGAGAGAGAGAGAGAGAGAGGGAATAATTATAATGTGGCCATATCTGCGTAGGTGTCTGCCAATGCTGTAACTGGGTTAAACAGATATTTGGAAAAGCATAATGAGTTCCTGTCCACCTGAGACCGAGAGAAAGAGACTGACTGCAGGCGAACCTCCAAAATCTCCTTAGTCAGGTGAATATAATGAGGCAGAATTAATGTGGAGGAGGAAAAACTGATTAAAAGAGAAGGAGAGGAGGCGGTGAGAGGGGGAAGGAGGGAGAGAAGTAGAGGAAGCGAGGAGAGCGAGAGAAGGGGAAGTAGAGATAGAGAGAGAAGGAGAGAGAGAGAGAAAGTTTAGGGAAAGGTACAGAGGGAGGAGGAGAGAGAGTGAAAGAGGAAAGAAAGAAGGCAATCGAAAGATGAAAAAGATGCAGAAGAGGAACAGAGAGATTGAAAATGTTAATGATTCATGAAGAGAGAGGGAGGAGGCGGAGTGAGAGAAATAATGTAAAATAAACACAAAGTTTTGAGGCAAGAAGAGACAGAGAGAGAGAGAGAGAGAAAGAAAGAGAGAGAGAGAAGCAGAGAAAGTAAAACAAGACAAACAGCCTGGGAACACGGATGACACTTTTGGGAATAGATCCATATATATCTGGCATATGTACACACACACACACACACACAACTCATAGAAGCGAGAGAAAAATAACATGACACACACACACACACACACATATCACAGAAACAGCCAGAGAGAGAGAGAGAGAGAGAGGCAAAGAGACAGAAATAGAGGGAGAAAGAGAGACGGAGAAAGATAGAAAATCAGAGAGAAGAGAGGATGAAGGATGATATTTAATATTTATTCAGCTCTCTATTAGCAGGCACTGATGAGACAGCTGTAATTCTCTTGATTAAGAGAGAGAGAGAGAGAGAGAGAGAGACAGACAGACAGAGACAGAGAGAGAGAGGGAGAGAGAGAGAGACTGATGAATGCTTATGATTAAACGAGAGAGGAGAGGAGAGATTGAATAGCAGACTTGGAGAAAAAGAACCACATGAACAAAAACAGAGAGAGAGAGAGAGAGAGAGAGAGAGAGAGAGAGAGAGAGAGAGCTGCCAGTCTCTTCTTCAGGTTTGTTTGGCAGGATGTTGTTCAGATTTTCATTATTCCGGTTCCTCGTACATTATTCCTTACTTGTGGGGTAGAAAGGTTTGTGGTTTATGAGAAAAGGAAGAAGGAGGCCTCTTGTCACACGGCTCCTTCCCAAATACATTAATCATTTGAGACGAAATACTGATTTGAAGTGGTTTTTATTACAAGCCAAAGTAATTTACAAGCTTCTGCTAAAAACTAGCGGGACTGCAACCATGGAAACGTCTGCAGTTAGCAATCCACGGGCTAAGCTGTAGCAGAACTGTAACCATAGCAACGTAAGCAAATCCAGTAAGACCGATGTTGAGCCTCTAACCAGCAATCAAAAGTTTTGTGTTAAATGCAATGCTGGAAAATGTTTCTGAAGCCAGGTGAGCTTCATAGTTCATTTGGCGTTCATAGTTCATTTGAATAGAAATCAACAAAATAGACTAGACTCGACTGTGGAGAGAGATGATTAGATGTGAAACAGCTGTCTCTTATTCAGAAATAACAGACGTTACGAATGTGTTCACTGGCCAATCAGAATTGAGTACTTCAGAAAGCCCTGTAATAATGATAAATAATATATCCTCCGTTTTCTCTAGCTTCTTCTCAGCTGTTCCTTTAAAGAGTAACTAAACCCCACCTAAATCTGTGGTGAAGCCTGACGCCTAATGGTGAAAAGTAGGGTACTGAACTGGCCTTCTGCTATTGGCTGGTCTCTGTGCCCTGTGATGTCACCCTCTATAGAGTACAACAGGTGGTGACATCACCTGGCACAAAGACCAGCCAATAGGAGAAGGCCAGTTCAGTACCCTATTTTTCACCATTAGGTGTCAGGCCTCACCAAAGATTTGGGTTTGGGGTTTAGTTACTCTTTAAGCCTTGTCCAGGGTTAGGGTTAGGGTTAGGGTTAGGGTTTTCAAGTCTTCCCAGCACCTTCACTCCTCCCAGCAGCACCTCATTCATCTTATTCATCGTCTTGTTCTAGCTTTTTGCTCCCGGTTCTCTTCCTCTCTTGGCTGGCCGACCTCTCTGTCGGCACTGACATGATATTTAGTTTGTAGGGCTGGACCCGAATATTCGACTATTCGGATATTCGTTTTTTTTAATGTAATTTTATATGTAATGATCGCTGCTTGGGTGTCTATATAGTGACGTCACACTTCCGCTCTTGCGGAGTCAGAGCTTGACCTATATCACAACAACGTCTGCCCTTAATAAAACTACAGCTGAAGTATGAAGTTTTTCGTCTGGTGTTCATCTCTTCTTCTCTAACGACTCCCCGGAGATCATCCACATCTCTACAAATGGCGCCTGATCCGTGTCGTGATCACCTCGGATTCAAGCTGCGGCCGCTCTCTCTGAGTGAGGTCGGACTGTTGTTTGAGTTCAAGTGGATTCGGCGTGGTTGCCGTGGACCGCTATCTCCGCGCTATGACGGTGTCTCAGTGGATATAAACGGTGCTAAGCTACATTTTCCTCAGCTGCTAACTGAAGGAGCTACAAGACCGCTAGCTGGCTGGTTGCTAAGAGGTTGCCGAATATTCGCTGTTGATTACTACCGAAGCTCCGGAGCCCAAAAAATGGTATCCGGGACAGCCCTATTGGTTTGTTACTTCACCAACTTCAACTGACTTGACTTGACTTCTTTGGAAACATCGGTCAATAGCGTCTCCTTGGACGGTCTCTCTCTCTCTCAAGCATCTCTTCTTTGTTTGATATATTCTGAGGTCTTTGCTGGTTGTTTGTCTTTTCCCGGCCGCAGCAGCAAGCCTGAAGCGTATACTCAAGTATTTTTTTTAAAAGCTAAGTGGAATTGTCTGAATGCGATCAAATTCCTTGAATATTGCAAGAAAAGATTTTACCCTCACTCGAACATGGAAAACGTTTTGCTGATAAAAATATACGCGATCAACGGCAATGGAAACGCATTAATCGAATAAAACATTACGTCTTTATGACTTAATCGGCCCGACGAATCATTCAATCTGATTGCACAACGGTTCAAAAGTGGATTTGGACGTTCTGAAATATAAGGTGTCCATCATGGTTGTATGGCTAATGGTTGGTTCAAAATTTCCAACATTAGCTGACACTAAAGAACAATAACAAGTTGTACAATACTAATCAGCTCTTGAAAGATTCTTTAAATTTTCCTCGTGGATGTTTTTTTGTTTTGTGATAATCCCAAAGCTGGTTTATTCACTTCAACCCTGCTGATAGAAACACGCCAAATTTAAATTTTTTCAAAAGTTGCTGTCAAATTAATTTGGACATGTGGATGGAAACACACTGTAGCTTTAGTCAAGTCCATTCCAAAGTCTACAGCTGTGGATCTAACCTGTTCCAAGGTTTTACCCAAACGACGGGTTTCTGTACCCCAGTTTCAAGCTTCAGACTATAGAGGAGAATGGGAGAGAAGTTTTTAAGCAAAGGAAAGTTTGGAAATGAGAGCATGAGAGTGTGTGTGTGTGTGTGTGTGTGTGTGTGTGTGTGTGTGTTGGGTGGAGGATGTGGTGTGTTAGAGTGAGAGAGCCTCGGGCCTGACAGCATGGGAGAGGAAGCAGAGAGGCGCTGCTCTCCCTGTAGCATCCTGCACCGGCCCGCCAGCTAACGCAAACACCTTGACTTATTAACATACAATACACACACACACACACACACACACATACGCAAAGAGGCATGGACGCATGGACGCACACACACACACATGCACAGCAAGTTTGTATGTGCAAACTTAAGATGCACTCACATAGAGCAAAAGTGCACATACACACACACACACACACACACACACACACACACACACACACACTTCATTAGCTTAGCATTATCTTTCATCAGCACAATGAGCATTAAATATAGAGACTGTTATACAATGAGTGTCGCTCGGAGACAAATCAAAGTTTCATAAGAGCAGAAAGAGAGAAAGAGAGAGAGAGAGAGAGGTACACTCTGAATAATTCCCTTTCATCTCCCTCTGATGAGTACAGTGTGTGTGTGTGTGTGTGTGTGTGTGTGTGTGTGTAGAGTGTGTGTGTGTGTGCTGTGGCCTGGTGCTGAAATTAGCTTAATGGGTCTCTCATGCGACTGACAGCACCTCTGTTTTGTGCAACGCTTACAGCATCCTAGAAAACAAACACATATACATACACACACATGCACACACACACACACACACACACACACACACACACACACACTGACAGATAAGACTGTGCATGACAAGGCGCAGAGACATCTGTTCTCTCATCTCCTCGCTGTGTGTTTTTATGGTTGTGTGTTTCTGAAGCTGCGTGAGTGTATCTATGCCAGTGTGTGTGTGTGTTTCTGTGTGTGTTTCTGTGTGTGTGTGTGTGTGTGTACGACAGTTGCTGCCAGTTGCTACAGGGTAATTCGCTGCAGTGAAAAATTGAATTTAATATGATAAATTACAGCCATGTTGATTTATGTCTGCTGGAGTTCCCTGAGCTGTATAAAAACCAACAGGACGGCGTGCAGGAAACATATGGTCAGGGTTTTAGGGAACGGGAACTTTCACAACCACTTATAGTAATGCACCATTTATCAGTCTAGAACATTACAAGACACTAAAATGAAAAAAAACGAAAAAAAAAAAACACGTCCAAATAAATATTTCCACAGATGGAGTTTGTCAGATAGTGTATTTTTTTTCGGGGGAAGCAGCCGCAGTCGGTGTTTGTTCTGGTGCGTTGGTTGTGTGGCTGTATTAAGCTCCGTCCCTATGGGAGAGGGAGAGAGAGAGAGAGAGAGAGAGAGAGAGAGAGAGAGAGAGGTGGGGAGGCAGAGAGGTAGAATGAGAGAGAGACATGGGGGAAACAAAGAGAGAGGGAGGGAGAGATGAAGAGAGGGAGAGAGAGAGAGAGAGGGAGAGGTGGGGAGGCAGAGAGGTAGAATGAGAGAGAGACATGGGGAAACAAAGAGAGAGGAGGGAGAGAGAGAGAGAGAGAGAGGGAGAGGTGGGGAGGCAGAGAGGTAGAATGAGAGAGAGACATGGGGGAAACAAAGAGAGAGGGAGGGAGAGATGAAGAGAGGGAGAGAGAGAGAGAGAGAGAGGGAGAGGTGGGAGGCAGAGAGTAGAATTAGAGAGAGACATGGGGAAACAAAGAGAGAGGGAGGAAGAGATGAAGAGAGGGAGAGAGAGAGAGAGAGAGAGAGGGAGAGATGGGGAGGCAGAGAGGTAGAATGAGAGAGAGACATGGGGGAAACAAAGAGAGAGGGAGG
>NC_136010.1:5898255-5915755 GCF_048128805.1 Centroberyx gerrardi
TTTTACAGTTCAGTTCTTAGGACTAATCTGATTTAACTGTTTTTCTTGGAGGATTTGCATGTACAGTATGTTCTTTTTCAGCAACACCCTGCTTCACGCTCACACCGTTGCACACATTCATACCTGAAATTTTGTTGGCTGTTATGGAGAAGAATAATCCAAAATTTAGCCCTTTATTACAAGATATTGTAGTAATAATGAGTGATACATTTCAGTTTTGCTACAGTTAATTGATAAAGCACAACAGTGGTTCAACTTATACCCAGTCCATTAACACTTCTGTATTTACTGTTCTGCACACCCGGTGTGTAGTAGAGTAGGTCTTTCCTGGTGTTGTGTCAAAATTTGTTTCCCCTAAAAAAATGTGTTTCCCCTGGCACTGTCGCCTCGATTTCATGCCAGGGTAGAAAATAATGACATCATTTAAATATTTGTGGTTGTTTTTCTATTGCTGGCTTTTCCAACAGTAAAACAAATTCTTTTTTTTTTATTTCACAGGTTTACAAAGAATGAAAATAGTGTTTTGAAAGCCAGCTGCCTCATAGTGAGGCTTGATAATGATCTCAAACCACCAGTGAGCGCTTATCACCAAAGATGGAGACAAAATAAAACAAAAAGAATAAAAACATAAAAGAATCTTGCAGGTTATCACTTTAATTTATAGTACCATAAAGCATTTTATTCAGCCTGGCTTACTCTGTGGGTTTTTGGAAAAAATTATGGCAGCAAAAAAATATCATCCAGGGATTGTACTGAAAAATATTCAGCTGAAAAACAGTGTTGAAGAGTTGAAGTGTGTTCAGGTCTAAGTAGAGATTTTACATGAAGAAAATAAATGTCACTCAAAAGTATTGCAAAAGTATTAAAACTTTAGGTGCAATTAAGTTCAGTTTAACGACCTTCTGTTCAAACCTTTTTCCTGCAAGTCAATGCAGTTGAAGCCCAGTCTTGCCACTCTGTGTGTTTTTTAATCGTTTTGTAGCCATGGTTATTTTTTTAAATCTCTTTCTTGATGTAACACAGATTGCAGCAATACAACTATTCTCTTCTGTATACTTTATTATGCAAAGTGTGTGTTTTCTAAGCACTCAGCCTGCGCTTTTTTGTGCTTTTTGAGCTAAACTGAGGTAAATTACAATGTTTTTTGAATCTCACATTTCCTCTAGCCGCGGTGGTAATCTTCTCGCTGCGATGCCCGCCGCTGCCGACTGAACACAGAGGAAGCATCGCTTTGTATCTCGGAGCATGACGGCGATGTAATGCGCGGCTGTGGCTTGTTTTTCAGTGGCTTTTCAGTAGAGTGAGTCGGGGGGGGGATTGACGTTCGGGATAATCGCTGTTTGATGTTTGAGACGTGTACTTGTGCGCTGACAGGTTATTATGTCTGGTACATGAATGGGAAATGCAGCGGTGTTCTGCATATTTTGGTTTCGGGGAGCTCGTTGCGCGCTTTCATGTCATGTTTCTGTACTCTGGGGAAGTTCTTCACGGCCATTTTGACTGCCTGCGTCCCCGTTCTCTCTCATGTTTTCTCTGTCTGATTGCTCGGTTTCTTTCGAAATGAAGAAATCAAATATGTAACGTGTTTGTTTGTTTGTCTCCGTGCGTGCTCGTGTGTTTGTATTTGTGTGTACTGTCTGTATATTTTTTGTGTGAGCAGGTAGTTTCATGATTAGCGTTTTTAAGGCATCATGCTGCGTTCATGTGTTGGTTGGAAGGTCCGACATCTGGGACTTCCTCCTGTGCTGTTTTGTCGGAAAATAAAACCCGGGAGACAGACGATACTTCTGCTTTTTAATTGTCATTTTCATGTCATGTCCGACTTTCTCTGTGTCTCCCCCCCCCCCCCCCCCCCCCCCCCTGTGTGTCTGCGATGGCAAGAGCTGCACAAATGCATACCAATTGAAAAAGCCTTTGAAAGGACTGTGCAATTAATATTTCACTCGCTCTCTGTGTGTTACAGGTTACTATGGGAAGGGCTGCACTGATGCTTGCCAGCTGAATCCATGTGAAAACGAAGCTCAGTGCCACAGGAAGCCCAGCTCTTCCCACGGATACATCTGTGACTGTGGAGACAACCACTATGGGCAGTACTGCCAACACAGGTACACACACACACACACACTCACACACACACACTCGACCTTACACTTGAACTACAGATTACCTGTGAGATGCCAACACGGTGTAAGACTCGTTAATGCGGCTTCGAGCCCGGCTAAGCTTTGTTCTGTCTGTCAAAGTGGCTTTGGGTTGGCATGTGTAGTGTGTGTGTGCGTGTGTGTGTGTGTGTGTGTGTGAGGGTGTGAGGGTGTGTCTTGGTAGCTTTAGTTTAGCCTTGTTGTCCCACATCTCCAGCGGTGCATGTAATCCATTGTGGGATGAGTGTAGACTTAACTTAATAACACACACACACACACACCCTCTCTCTCTCTCTCTCTCTCTCTCACTCACACACACACACACACACACACACACACACACACACACGCAATTTACATGGCATATGACGCATAAGCCCAAATTCACGTATACACCCACGTAAGCTAACACACACACAGCCCATAACATACATGCATAAATACACATATAAACGTACTCACTCCTACACACACACACACACACACACACACACACACACACACACACTAAGGTTATGTGTAGACAACTGAGTGTGATGTGAGTGACCCTGACCTGACCCCATGCTGCCTTCCTGCCTGAGAAACCCACACAGCTTTAAATCTATCCTATCATCCGTTTGTGCGTGTGTGTGTGTGTGTGTGTGTGTGTGTGTGTGTGTGTCCCAGTTCTCTGTCTTTGATCTAGTTAGTGTGTGTGTTTTACAAAGATAGACAGAGACGGGTGCTGATGAAATATAAAGTCTACACTCTCTGTGACTCTCTCTCTTAATCTGTTTCCCTCAATCTGCCTCTCTCTCTCTCTCTTTCTCTCCCTCACTTCACCTCTCTCTCTCTCTCTCTCTGCTCTCTCGCTCTTCCTCCTCAGTTTGCCCTCTTTCTCTTTAAACAAATACACCAAATTTTTGGGAATGTGGCCTGTTGGTCAATTTACACTTTAGCAGACACTCTGTTGAGTGATAGTAGGCGACTAGCTTTATCTCAAAAGTGAGAGAATGAGAACTTGTAGCAGCTTTAAAACTAAATGGTAAATAATGTTAAATGACATGCATCTGCCAGTGTGGGAAATTGGTAAAGTTTAGAAGAAGAAGAAATAACATACTGTTTTGAACTAGCAGGGACTATTTTCCCTGTTTCCATAGGGGATGAATATGTGGGTGCTCACCTAAAATAGTTCCAAAAATAAAACTAACTAACCCAGCTGTACTGAGTTAATGATATTTATGAATCTACAGACAATATAATAAAAAACACTCACAACTTTTTGTTACTAAAAAATCAGTCTTCTTACTTTGGATAAAGCTAGTCGTCTACAATCACTTAATGGATAAGTTCACCAAGGGGTCAGACTCCTTCAAACTTGGTGTAGGGTTAGGGTTACGTCTTTCCTGGCCTCTTACAATATCCTTTCTCTCTCAGTTCGATATCCCTCTCCCTCTCTCTCTCTCTCTTACTTTCTTGTGCTCTCTCTCTCTCTCTTTCATCTCTTTGTTTCAAACTGAGTCTACCTAGTTTCCTTATTAGTTTACAATCAGAGGGATAAACAAGTCTTTTCAAGGGTGAAAAGAAACACGTTTGACACTGTGTATTACCTTCCCCCTAATGTGTTGCGTGTGTGTGTGTGTGTGTGTGTGTGTGTGTGTGTGTGTGTAGGATTGACCACCAGTGCCCCAGGGGCTGGTGGGGGTCTCCAACCTGTGGACCGTGCCACTGTGACGCCGGTAAAGGCTTCGACCCGGACTGCAACAAGACCAGCGGACTCTGTCACTGCAAGGTAACCAGGCAACACACACACACACACACACACACACACACGTTTTACCTTTTACACATTTATGATAATAATAAACTTTATTTGTATAGCGCTTTACGGAGCATGAAAAGACATTGCATTGTTATTTATCCAGGGAAAGTCGATGCTCGCTCTTTTCCAGCTACATTCTGCTTCACATTCACACCTGAAACCTGCCCAGTAACAGCCACAGTCTGGAGCAGCTGAGGGGTCAGTGCCTTGCTCATGGGCACATCAGCAGGGATTGTTGAGGGAGGAGAGAGTGTTACTCGTCCTCTTTTTCCACCCACATTTTCCCAGCTGGTCACCATCCCGCTTTTCTAACTTCTAGACCACTACTGTCCTGGCTGTAGCCTAAAATTAGATAGAGATTACATAAAATCAGTCAATTATAAATTAGTCAATAATGAGTAAATGCAAAGAATTAAGAGTCTTAGAATTGTTACAGAAGGAAAGTTTTAAAAAGAAGATATTTAAAAGACTGAATTGATTATAACCCAAAATGACCAAATCAGAATGCCATGCTGTTCACACATATAAGATCCTTTGAAAGTCTTTTAAAGACTTTGCACAAAGACTTTTGCCATCCAGAATGCATTGCTGCAAGACCCGGGCATCGTCACCAGCAAGTCAGGAAAGCATGACCGAGGGTTTTCAGTCCTAGAAACCACAATCAGATCAGAGAGTGCCACAATTACAAGGGGTGCTTTAGGGTGCCAGCCAGCCTCGGTGGATTAGGTTTTAAAGCTGAAAGCTATTTGCACTTGCAGTTTGCAGTGAAGTGGACTATTTGCTTGTGCCGTGTTCTTGTCGAGGGCTTATTTGTGCCACAACTTGTTTTACACGCATTGCTTAGTGAATAAGAGCAAAACTCTGAGCTACTCTGAAGCAACTGAGGCGCAAAAAATATGCAGATTGCCCTCGCAACGCAATCTAAGTGAATCTGGACCTCGGTCTCCTTTGGTGTTGAGTGTAGACTGGGGAGCAGATTTAGCTGACGCTCCGATCCAGACAGACAGTGAGTGAGAAGAGCCTCAGCATCTTGCTTGAGGAAAGTTTCAGTCTCCAGTGATTCAGTTGTTTGTTCCTGCAACTAAGTTGTGTTGCTCAGCGAGATCAGACGAAACTCCTGCTGGCATTGTGTTTGATGTCTGGCAGTCATTCTGTCAGGATGCAACAGGAACTATCAGCTGATTTCCATCACGTTTCTGTCTACACAGCAAGTTCTCCAGAGTTATGAAGTGTTGTTTTTGCGTTTGGAGTTGACAAGTGTTGAATGGAGATTGTTTGTCCACTCATAGAGCTGATCAAAACTGACTTAAGTGTTAAATATACGCTGGCATGGTTTTAACTTTTACACTATCACAGTTAAATTAATACTATTAGGACTATAAGGAACCTGCTGATTTCTGTGGCATAACTCTGTATAGATATGCTCTGGCTTTACCCAGACATAATCATCTGACAGTCTGATAATCTGACAGACTAATCCAGACATGCAAAATACACCAACCATGATATGATGATCATCCCACCTACTGGCTTTCAACAGAAAAAAACACACTTACACACACACAAATTTATAAACGCATACGCAAAAGACAAACATTCATGATGAAAGCAAAACACAGAAAAAAACACATATGCATGGAAAGGACATACATGTACACACATATATACACACACACACACTGTACAATAATCCTCACAGCTGATAGATATATCATGATGTGATTACTAGCTGATCTGCGCCTATTCTGTATTCTGTGTGGATTTATGTGTGTTATCTGTGTGTGATCAACACGTTTAACCCCGTTCTAACACTGATCTGATCTTTTGACTCTAATCTATAATCTCTGGTATTGACCTCGGATCTAAGCCTGACGTGCACACGCCACACACACTCACACACACACACTTAATACCAATAGATGACACTTATAATACACATAGGGGATTTCTGCTGATATCAATACACACGCTACATCTGTTACTGTTACCGTGGCAGCGGTAGCCCAGAGGTTTAGACAGCGAGGCTTGTGGCTGGGATGTCACTAGTTTGAATCCCCTGACTGGCTGTGAATGTGAAGCAGGGCATGCAGGCTCAGTCGACTTTTTATGAATGAATTAAGGTTAAAATAAAAAATTAAATTGGCCTCCTTTGTGTTTCTGGCTCATGCGAATGTCCATGGACAGATTGTTTTTCCTGTATCCATATTTCTATTATATTCCTGTCCCTTTTTGTGTCTTTATATACATTTTTCCCTTAATCCTTTTAATACCGTGTAATCATCCACACTATTCTTGGCGGCGTGACATTTTACATTTGTCCAACTGGTAATCTGAACGCATTACTGTATCTGTGTGTGTGTGTGTGTGTGTGTGTGTGTGTGTGTGTGTGTGTGTCCAGGAGTTCCACTACCGTCCGCGGGGCAGTGACTCCTGCCTGCCGTGTGACTGCTACCCGGTTGGCTCCTTCTCGCGGTCATGTGACCCAGAGACCGGCCAGTGCCAGTGCAGGCCGGGTGTGATCGGTCGGCAGTGCAACGTCTGTGACAACCCCTTCGCCGAGGTCACCAACTCAGGCTGCGAGGGTAAGAACGACAAACTGATGCTTCTCATTCAGGTTTTATTCTTTTTGCCTTTTTCTTTCTCCATGTGATTCTGCTTTTAGACTATGATGATCAGGGGTCCGTCTGTTCGTTTGTTATATATTCAGAAACCACGGAGCGGATTTGAACAAAACTTGGGGGAATGATGCATCTCACCACTGTGTTCTGGCAGTTTCAAAATTACATTATTAGCCCAAAGGGGGCGCTGCATCATTCGTTCATTTGTCCATGTGTCAAGTAAGACATCTCAGACCCCACTGATTGTATTTTGACAAGATCTGTGGGAATGATGCATCTCACCACTGCGTTCTGTCCTGTTAAAAATGACACTGATTGGCCCAAGGGAAGCGCTACAATTGCAGGTTAAACAAAGTGATGTATGTGTTTTGATGCATGTTTACGCCGACTTGCTTATTTTGATGGGAAAAAAATCTATCACAACTGGACTCTGGAACCGAAGGAGTGAAAAAAATTCAGCTGCGCCTAGAGAACCAGTGACAGTATTAAAACCTTGTCTATTGTTCTCCAATAGTAGTTGAATTTTTTTAT
The DNA here is from genome assembly GCF_048128805.1 of Centroberyx gerrardi. Taxonomy (NCBI): domain Eukaryota; kingdom Metazoa; phylum Chordata; class Actinopteri; order Beryciformes; family Berycidae; genus Centroberyx; species Centroberyx gerrardi. The sequence goes on from NC_136010.1 coordinate 5,905,347, forward strand.
TCCCTTGTTGTTCTGATAAAATTGCCCCCAAACTATTGGGAAATTGTAGAAAACTGCATCCTGTTGTAAGAATCCATCATTTTGAAGAAGATAAATACATTTGAAGATGAAGCTAAAATCAATATTGATACTAAAACTGCAGTATATAGTAGCTTTGTCACATGTTTATTACCAGGCCATGACGGAGCTCTGAGAATGGATTAGAGGGAAGGAGAAAGGGATGGAAGGAGTGGATTGGAGAGAGATGAGAGAAAAGGGGAAGAAGGAAATAAGGGAGGGGTTGAAAAAAAGGAAAAAAACAGGAAAAATGATGCGAGAGAGATGGAGGGAGAGAGAAAGAGAGAGAGAGAGAGAGAGATGAATGAAGCTAATGAGGCACCACTGAGCTGCCAGCCTATTTAATTACCACAGTGTAACCGTGGCACTTCAGTTTCTACACATCATGTTTGCACTCTTTCTCAGCGATTCTTTCAAATCGGTCAAATCTCTCAAACTTCTGTCCAACATAAAGACTGTTGAGATTCTGCAATTCATTATATTCATCTTACATTTAACATTTTCCAATCAATTCCATTCTTCTCTTTTTTTTTCTTTTTTCTCTTGTAATTACTTCCTTTAATTTGTAGTTTTTGGGTTTTTTTTTTTATCTCTCGCACATTTTCATTTCCTTCTCTGCAAGTCAAAAGAAAAACATTTCCACATCATTAGTGACTTTTTGTTGTATTTTTTAATGGAAAAATACGTTGAAAAGATAAGGATGATTGATGATGTTAATTGATGATGTTCCCTATCTCCCACTGGATCTGCCTCCCTCTCATCATCTCTCTCTCTCTCTCTCTCATCATCTCTCTCTCTCTCTCTCTCTCTCTCTGCAGTCATCTATGACGGTTGTCCCAAGACCATCACCCAGGGGATTTGGTGGCCACGGACCAAGTTCAACCTGCCTGCCGCAGTGCCCTGCCCTAAAGGCTCTGTCGGTCCGTTCACACACACACACACACACACACACACACACACACACATACATACTCATATACATACATTCATACATATATACGTATGTGCATGAACACATCTAGACACACATACCTACTCACACCTACATGCCTATGTATATTTAGACAAAATGTGCGTGTACAAACAAACACACTCGGACACACAAGCACATACACTACAAATACATGCATATGCACATCTAGATGCATATATACAGTACATGCATGCATGCACACACATACACACACACACACACACATAAACACATGCATAAACACATGAATGCATGCTGGCACATTCTCTGATATGGATTTGCTTAAACACACTGGAATATCACACACACAAGCACACATACTACAAATACATGCATATGCACATCTAGACACATATACACATGCACGCATACACACTTCACACACACACACACACACACACACAAACACACATACACATACAAGCATGAATGCATGCGAGCACATATATAAATTTGCTTAAACTTAAAATATCATATTTTAATCTCAGTTAAATGAGACAGTAGAAATAAAATCTCTTTTTCTGCCATGACTTATGTGTTTGTCCTGCTCTTGTGAGGAGATATCGGATGTGTGTATAACCTCTCCTTTCTCCTCCTTACAGGTGCAGCTATCAGACACTGTGATGTAGAGAGAGGATGGCTGGAGCCGGACCTCTACAACTGCACCTCCCCTCCGTTTGTGGAGCTCAATGCTGCTGTATGTACACTAATACTAAATAACCACAGTATGAGTAGTACATTTAATATGATATTTACCAGTTCTTCCTTTGACGAATTCTATGAAAGTCTATGAGAGGTCGTGTAGGATTAATTCAAACTTTGCTGTTCTCACATACACATATGTAACACATATATGTAACACACATACGTGTATACCATTAAATACTCACACATAGTATATGAAACACATATACTGTATATGTGGATATATGTCAAATACTTGCATTGAATAGATATGGGTGTGTGTGTTTCATATGTATTTGTGCCTCAGTTTTATACTTATGTGCAAGTATTTAGTAAGAGAATTTAATAAGAGAGGTACCTCTGTTTGTGGGCATATGTCAGTGTTGCTGTACATGTTGATACTGTCATATTTGATTGCAGTAGTTATATTGTAGCTAACTATTAATCTGCTCTTTGATAAGAGTAAAGGAGGGACTGACTTTTTAACTTTTTGTCTTGTTTTTGTGTGTGTGTGTGTGTGTAGCTGGAGTCCCTGGAGCGTAACGAGACGGAGCTGAGCACCATCATGGAGAAGAAGCTGGCCCACCAGCTCCGCGACGTCACCGAGGCAACCGCCCGTCTCTACGGCAACGACTTGCAGATCGCCGAGCGCCTGCTGTCCCGCCTCCTGACCTTCGAGACCCAGCAGAGCGGCTTCGGCCTCACCGCTACTCAGGATGCACACTTCAATGAGGTAAAAAACTAAAATTCTCCTGTTTCATTTTCTATCACCTTTTCAGTTACAGACACACACACTGAAACTAATGTGTACAAACTCTCTGCATGCTTTATTCTGACACATGCGATACCACTGGCGTGAGATAGAGGCTACCAATCGTTTTGACCATGGTTTCATTTGTTTACAGTAATTATACCCAGGTATCATCATTAATTTAATGGTGATATATTGGTGTTTAAAAATGCTAGACGTAGCACCTTTAATAGTTATTTTAAGCACTGAACAGTACTTTCCTTCTACATAAGTGGTCCCCAAGATACTAATATCTGCCTTTTTCAATATAAAAAGCAGCAGAAGCCACAAATATGAACCTAATCTGCCCGAAGACATAAAATACATATTTAAAAGGGTAGATATGATAGATAGACTGCACCTTTATAGGGTACAGAGCCAGTGACAAGACGGTACAATGAGGTATCTCTTTCTCTGAGATGGAAGGTAATGTTGCTATGGCAATGCAGTGACAGTAGCTCATGAAATATTGCAACATGTCGTCTCACCATATTAACTGGCAGATTCTCATTTTACCCAATACATCATTTTCAGTTGAGCATGCGGGCGTTGACGTGGGAACATTTTAGCATGTTGTTGTTTTGACATGGAGGCACTGACAGATATCTCTCTATAATAGAACTGCCCATTTCACCATAAATATTTTGCGTATGCGTCATGTTTGGCTGACGTGGAGTGAGCTGTCCGTGCATCAAGATTGCAGCGGCTACACTCCACTTTAATAAAAGATAGAAACTGAAATCCTTTTCTTACCTTTTAAACTGCCCTGTCAACTGGCCCGTGTGGCACTGAATGACAAGCTGTGGGTTGCTATGGCAACAGTGATGTAAAATTGACGGCGATGATGTATTTTTTCATTCATGAGCAGAATGTTAACCTCAAAGTGTTACGTCAAATGCTAGCAGGCGTATTTCTCTTCCCTGTAGTTTAAACAGAAATACTTACAGGTTGCTCCAGCATACATCTTAATAATGTTTAATAGTAGTAGTAGTAATAGTAGTGGTAGCAGCAGCTGTAGTAGTAGTAGTAGTAGTAGTAGTGGTAATAGTAGAAGCACTGGCAGTAGTTTTAGTAGCAAAAGTGAGTGGCACTGAGTGTTGGATGGTAATCTGATTTGACCTGATATTTCACCTCAGCTAATCTCATTCATCTTTAGCTGATGAGTTAGTTCCAGCTCGTTACAGCGGGCAGCAGGTGATTTATTCTTATTTAATAGGGGAGATGGTGGGCAGTTAAAACATTTACAGTTAACACAGAGGAAGCATTTAATAATTTGAGCTAACGAGGAGGATTTTACCCCCCTGATATCTATAACTGTAGTAGTAGTAGCCACACCCTGCGGTGCTGAAACAGAGGCCAGTCTGGATATAGTGTTTCAACTCAGTCATTGATTATGTCATTGTTAGACAGCTAAGGATGGGTTGCTATAGAAACTGAGTGGTAGTGGTAGTAGTAAAACCCTGTAGCTTGTGTAAAAGAATCTCATCTAACTGGGGTTTTCTCTTAGATGTTTGGCAATATATTTGTAGATAGATTTGATAACTTTTATCTGGTAGAAAGGCAGATTCTCAGTTTTGTCAATGCATGCTTGTGTTTTTCTTGCAAAACTCTCAGAATTAAAGCCGCTGCTGGGAAGGGGGCTGCCTGAAGACCCTCGCTCAGCTCAACACCTTTCCTCTAACAGCCAAGCAAGGCTCTATAAGCACTCACCCTGGCTTATGGTACAAAGTGTAGCAGTCACGCTCTCAGACACTGATGAAATAACACAAATGGAATTATGCAGCGACCAAAAAAGCGTAAAACAAAATCAAAACTATCTTATATTTTAGATTCTTTAAAGCAGCCGCCCTTTTCCGTGATGGAAAGGCAAAGGCTTTGGAAAGAAATTCATACATAGGATCAACTTCACTATTTACATTTGTCTAAGAAACAAATTTCAAGCATTTAAGCAGAAGCCTTTAGATCAAAATGGCTTTAAGAGAATGAAAAACATAGAACATTCAATCAGGTGGGTCCAGACTTTTGACTGGTAGTGTAAGTGTGAACAAAAGAGAAAGGATCTTGCTGCCAGTAAGCTTTACTTGTTTCAGCATCTCAACCCAGTGTGACTCTTTGTCAGGTGATTTTGTCTGAACCACTGCAGTATGTCAATTCTATACTTATCTAAAGGACTAACTTGTTAACTAAAGACTAACTTGTAACTCTCATTTTAAATTGCCGTGAGGCTTCCAATGGGGGATCGGCGGTGTCAGATGTCGGCTGAAAGTCTGAGTCTCGCGCCGCACGCGTCTGTTCATGAGATCAATACATTGTCTTTGGCTAACAAGGTCAGTTGCCATAGCGACACAGCGGCGGCATTAGCGACATCCCATAGTGTGTGAAATGAAAACCCCCGTCCTACCTGACATTTCGCTTTAACTGCTTCACTTGACAATAAATCAGCAGCACGGTCATTAGGGTATCACCGCACATACAGTGTGTTGTTGTGTCTCAGCGGCGAAAAAAAGTGGCTCTCAGTTGCCATAGCGACACAGCAGTCATTTGTAGTGACACCTTGCTGTTTTCTGGAGCAAAAAGTTCAACTCCCCTGACTTCTAACCTTGACCTTTGGCCGGCGGAGCAGTCGTCATGCCTCGTCTTCGGCTAACAGCGAAGAGTTAGAGATACTTTCTGAATGAAGGAAAAAAAACAGCTCATAGTACCTGACACCTCACTTTAAACAGCAGCTATTAGGCCTGACAAAAGGTAATGTCGAACACGGAGTTTCCATAGTAACCCAGCGGTGGTAACGGAGCCCCGTGGCTGGGGAAGAAGAGGAGGAAAGTGGGGTTGTCACATCAGGTATGTGGCGCCGAATGGAGGAATGGAGCGAGAGGAGATGCTCGCGCGGTCAAGCTGTGATCAGAAGCCGTCTACTGGAGAACGCTGCCTGCCGCCAAATGTGGCTCCTCTTGGTGAAAAATGTGCCTCATTTCTCAAGGTTCAAGTGGAGAATTTTAGAGGAATTGCCTATAATATGTTCTGGTATCTGGTCTAATACTTGGTGATAATTTAGTTGTTGAATAAATTTTGCCATTTCTGCACGCTTCAAAATGTTGTGCATATTGATATATTTTATACCTAAGCCTATTGAATTTTGATATATTAAAATTTTCCAATGTAGGAAATCTGTTATTATTCTGTGCAGTATTTACCCATTTTAGTAGTGTGATGTAAAAGAATTGCTCTTATTGCCTTGTTACTGTAGAAATTAAGGTTTTGAATAGAATACAATAGAATAGAATACAATAGAATAGAATAGAATAGCCTAGAATAGAATAGAATAGAATAGAATAGAATATCCACTCCTGTTGCAATCCCTTCAGTCTTCTCCCATACAGCAGGGACTAATTTAAAATGTAAATTGAAACTACAATCCATTTGTTCATGACGGATAATTAATTCTCAATACCTCAATTTGTTCTAAATAGTTTGGATATGACAACCTGCTCGCTCTTTGAGTTACAAATAAATTATGCGTCTGCCCGAACTGATTGGAGTGGAAGTGAGATCCAACCTGCCGCACATGCTGCTGCTCTCTCCTGTGCCTCTCTCCCTTTAATCCTCTCATCTGCTGTCTGTTTAAAACTATTTCCATCTCTCTCCCTTTTCGTTTCTCTCTGTCCTTTCGCGGTTTCTCTCACTCTTTCCATAGATAAACACAGTACAGGCCATCTGGGCTCTGGCAGGGTGTACAGCCCACTCACTAGTGAAGCTAAAGATCCACTATGTAACATGTTCATGGAGAAATAATGCCTTATTGTCAGTATAAGTAATGTGTCTGGGCTATATGAGCCTATGTGGTTGGGAATGGCCACTGGTGGGACATCTGGATACAAATGGAAACTGGAAAGGCCGTGTGTAATGAGCATCTTTAACTTCTACCCTAGGGTCCCTCATGTGGGTCTGTCATTACACACACATGTTTTACAGCCAAGCTTTGTTCAAACCCACAGAACTTTATTTTAAATTCTAGTCAAGATCCCAAGGCTTCCAAAGATACCAAACATGTCTGGTTGAATTCCAGGGAAATGTGTATAAAATGATGCACAAACATCGATTTTTTTTCCATTTGTTGTAATAAAAAAATGGCGTCTTGGGTTTGAATATTTTCCCTCAGTATAAGCAGCTGTAGCTTCAGTGAAGTGTTGGAACGAGCAGATACAGAATATGGATGAGACATTGTCGTACAAGTGTGGAAAAATGTTTTTTTCTAACTTTGAAAGCTACTTAAGAGGAAATTTAAGGGGAAATTCAGGGTACATTAGATCTTTTTGTGATGCTTTATAAAAAAAAAAGCATCACAAAAAGATCTAATATGTTCATTTGAGGTAAGTTGATAGCTCGTATTTTGATTTTTATTTTAACCCCTTGCACCCTGAGTTTTCCCTTAAATTTCCTCTTAAGAGACTCTCGTGTTTAGCGGGCTGGGGAACATGACTGTGCTGTGTGCAGTTTACTGATGTTGCCATTTTTCCTTATTTTCTTCTTCACCCTTTCTCTCTGTCTTCTCTTTCCTGCGTCTCTGAGCCAAACGCAGCCTTCCTTCTCTAACTTTCTCCCTCTCTCTCTTTCTCTCTATTTTTTTTCTCCTTGCTTATCACTTATTCACTCCCATTCTCTCCCTCTCCCTCTCCCTCTCCAATCTGCTATTCTCTTCCTATATTCTTTGTCCCTTGTTTGTCTAAAGGTTTTCTCACTCTCTCGTTTTTGTTTTTTTTTCCTCTCCAGAGCATTGTGTGTGTGTGTGTGTGTGTGTGTGTGTGTGTGTGTGTGTGTGTGTGTATGTGTGTGTGAGACTGCAGTGCTTTATTGGGTCTGCTGCAGTATCCGGCTGTACAGCGAGCGAGAATCACAACCACACCAAGCGCTTTTTCCTCCCTCCCTCCCTCCCTCCCTTGATACTTGATATTACTCTTCTTCTTCTCTCTCTCCGTTTCTCCAGAACATTCTGCCTGTTCTGTCGGTCACATGCCTCCGCCCAGATATCACAAATAATCCACGATATATAGGCGTGAAAATGGAATCCACCCCAAAAGATTATGAGTAAAAGCTGTTTATGAAAGTTGGTATAATTGGGCTCGAGTCCCGTGTTCCTCGTGGATTTTTCTGTGATTCAGTCCGGAGCCCCCAGACAGAAAGCTTTACAATGAGGCTTACATTCCTCCTTCATCTATCCTCGAGCCCAGGATCAGTAACCAGCTCAGGTTCTTTCCTCCTTCTTCTTCTTCTCTCCCTTTTTCCCTCCCATTATATATGAATGCTTCTGCTCAGTTCTTACAGTATGAATGTTATCAGTGCGTTAAGGTTTGTTAACAGATGTAGATCTCTCACTCGTCATTGTACTTCATATGCTAGAGTTAACTGGCCCTCCCTGTCCTATTTCCATCTATAAATCTATTCTCCGTATACTTCTTTGTTATCTGTGCAGTGTTTTGTTTGTTTTTTTACAATATATTTATTGATTTTTCAACAATTGAACAAGTAAAACACATACACGTAATAAGCAATGTCACAGTCGGCGATCCATTTGGCATGAGGCAATGACTCAAAATCTTGAAAAAAACAGTTTGTTAATCATGTTCAAATGATATTAAAAAAAAGGGCAAATTCAAGTAAAATAGCACATTAGACAGAACGTTTGGTTTGAGGTATTAATTTGATTTTGAGGATACATAACATTCTTAATCAAATTCAAAGTTGTGGAATGTCAATTATCTGTTATCTCTCTCGAGAAGTTGGGAGTTACACTTTACGTTCTTGTGACTTCTTCTTGCTGTCCGCCTCTAATGTGCGAACTGAATTAGATAAAAAAGTTCTTTAAATACTCTACTACCTGGAACTGTTTGCAGGTTGATTTGAAATTACACGATCTGAGGATTTAAAACTGTGGTGAAAAGCTTAGAGGCCGATCACCAGAAAATTAATCAATTCTAATTTTGATGCATTTGCTTTTCATATCCTTTTAAAATGAATACTTTGGGTTTTTTTGGCTGCTCAGACTAAGTAAAACATTTTAAGAATCACTTTGGGCTCCGGCAACTTGGTGATGGGATTTGTCATTATATTTGAGATGTTATAGACTAAATAATGATCGATAATGAAAATAATCTTTAGTTGCAGCCCTAATGGACTTTATGAACTTGAAATGATCCCTTTTATCATAAGCTATTGTTGCTCCTAACTTGGTGTTTTTTATATTTGAAGTTTTTATGCTTTATATTGTTTTATGTTGTGTGTCTGTAACCTTTATGTCTGTCGTTGCTGCAGCTTTTCTTGACCAGATCCTTCCTGTAAAATAGATCTTGTATCTCAGTGAGGCTTTCCTTAATACTGGTTAAATAAATAAAATAAAAATCAGTCTTTCCTCCCCCGAATATTTTACAAGTATGCAGCGCACGATCAGATCCAGTCATTCTATTCTAAGCCCCTGCCCAGGATCAGTAAGCATATCAAGTTCCCCTCTCTCTCTCTTTCTCCCCTCTTCCCCGCTTTGATATCATTCTTCCCCTCCGTCTCGCTTTCTCCACAAGTTTCTGCACGGCTGTGATGCTTTATTGAGTCTGAGAAAGGCAGGCTCTGGCCCTTTAGTGAGCCCACGGCTACAATCACAACCACAGCAACTTCTTCTCCTTTCAGCCTCTTCCTCTTCCCCCCTCACACCTCTGACTCCCTCCTTCCCTTGATCATAATCTTTTCTCTCTTTCCCCCCCCCCCCCCATGTCTTTTGGGGATTGTTGTGGTGAATTGGTCCTGGCAGTGTGGGTCTTGTGATCCCCGGTCCAGAGTTTCAGAACCTGCTTTAGCTGTGTCCTTCCCTCCCTCCCTTCATCCAGATATTGTCCGTTTTCTACATGCCGTCTCTCTTTCTCTTCCAGGATATTCTGTGAGGCTGCAGGGCAAAACCAAGAAACTAAAAGTCAGAATAGTGGAGCATAAGAGAGCTATAAGGAGGCAGGCTGCTAATTCTCCAGTAGCAAGACAGATCACAGCGTTAAACCATTAAGAAAGCATATTATCCTATAAGCATGGTGGCAATCTGGATCCCAGATGATTACAGCATGAATCCTTTTGGATATCTAGGCTTCACACACCAAACACCTAATGGATTAAACGGACAGTTGGCTTTAAAACCTTTCCTTTTGAGCGAAAGACAGTAGATATCTAAGGTGGATTCTTGTTAAATTGTATTCTTGTTCTATATCCTAATTTAAGCTCTTAAATTAGGATTTATGCCCAGAATCATTATGTGGAAATGTAATGTTGATGCAATGGCATGGACATTAGGTGGAAAATGTAAATTAAATGTTAGTAAGTAGGAAATAAGAAAATGCTACAGCAGTAACTAAGTCAACCATGTCGTCTATCTTCCATTCAAACGACAGCCTTGCTATTCACGTGATATTAAACCTTTCTTGTCGCATCACCGGCCTGGTTTGTGTCACCACCTATCCCATCATGCCGTGCAGACACAGCTACTCGCTTCTCATAGACAGTGAATGGAAGCGAACTGTGAAAGTCACAGTGAAACAGCATTTTGAGAGCATCTGGCTTCCTTAATGTGATGTATTTCCTGTTGGAACAGGATGTTGGGGCGGGACAAAACGCAGGGAGGGATCATTCAAAAGTGTAAACCAATGGGAAATCAGTTAGGGAGAAAAAGGCAGTTTTATTGCATGGGAGGGGCGGGATTGCTCAAAAATCTGTGATGATTTTATTAGTTGGAATTTTTATGTCGCCTCCTGGTACACGATGAAGTCATCACTAAAGATTTTTGTTTTCCAGGAAGTAAAAGTTATGAGATTTTGTTATAAAAATACAAATTTTTTTTTTTGTCAAATTTTTTGGCATAAATTGTTAAATATG
>NC_136010.1:5918255-5976368 GCF_048128805.1 Centroberyx gerrardi
TTTATAAAAGCAATGAGCATTTCGTTTAGTCATTAAACTTGCCATTAAACAGACAAACACTCTTTCTGTCTCTCTCAGACACCAGCACACACACACACACACACACACACACACACACACACACACACACACACCGTCTATTATATTGAGTGATTTCCACAGCTCCTCTCTCTCTGTATCGAGTGCGGTTCCACTTCTATTTGCCGGGTCAAGTGCTCGCTCATTACTGAAACACTCCACATTGACTATGAACTTCCTGTTTCACCACCTCATTTCCTATAATGCGACGGTCCCTCCGTCCCGATGTGTGTGTGTGTGTGTGTTTATGGATTTTTGTAGAGGCTTTTCACTCCTCCAAATCCACAGAGGATAAATTAGTTTGTTGTTATAGCCAATGAATGATCACGGGTGGCAATTTTCCCTTCAAGTCTAATGTAAAAAAAAGGGAGGAGCATTAAATTTCTGAGTTAAGAAGGAAAGTGCCGCCCACCTCAAATCCTTCTCCAGCTACAGCAACACCAGACTGAACATATGAAATTGAGTGAAAAGGAGCAGAGCAAATTTAAAACTGTACTGTTGTGATGTCAGAAAGCTGATAGGTCAGTCTGTAGCTTGTGTAGTTTTGGACCAATTAAAAAGATGGTGAGTGTGGTTCGGGATGGGTTATGGTGTAAGTTTGGTGCTATGTGTACATCAATAAACCACAGTCATTGTTCAGATTTCATGGGACTTCAAAGAGAGATCGCGTTACGGCACAAAACAGGAAGAGGTTCTGTTCTTCCAGAGCAAACGGAGCTAAAGCTTTCAGAGTTTCTGGCAGCAGACGGTGGAAGGAGGGAAAGACTGATGGAAAAATCACTTCCAACAGGTTTATACTCTGAAAGAGAAAACAAATGCATGCAGAGTGACACCAAGGAGGCGGGACAAGTTTGTAACATTTTCTGTGGAACAGGAAGCAACAGGGCTTATGGGAAATGTAGTCTTAATTTGGAGAAACAATAGCATTAACAGTAGCACAGGCTATCAATCGTCTCCACCATGGTCTCATTTATTTATGGTAATTACATCACTATTAATCTGACAATGATACACTGATCCAAAAAAAGCAAAAAAGACCAGGGCATTCTTTCTTTTAGATTAAAAATGCCTTTATTGATTATGGCATGGTTCTCTTGAGCATTACAATCTCTTTTTTCTCTCTTGTTTTATATTTAATGTTCAAGAGAACCATTTTTGATCTAAAAGAAAGAGAGCCTTGGTGCTTTTTTTTTGGATTCTCCTGATAACCCCACCACCAAAGAGCATCTTTTATCATCTACTGAATGATACATTGATGTTTAAAAATGCTACATGTAGAACTTTAAACCAGTAGCTTTTCTTTACGTTGCTATTGTACTGTATTCCTGTGACCAAATATCTGTGTGTGTGTGTGTGTGTGTGTGTGTGTGTTTCTGCCTCCAGTCATGAACCTGGACCGCGTGGAGAACCACACCCACGTCCGGAGGCGTTTCCCTCGGTACCACACCACCCTGTTCCGGGGCCAGGCTCTGTGGGACCCCCACACCCACGTGGTGCTGCCCCCCGCTGCCCTGGTGCCGCAACGACAACAGCAGCACGGCTGGAAGGAGAAGGAGCGGGCCGAGAAAGAACGTACGCACACACACACACACACACACACACAGACACACACACACATATAGAGACACAAACACAGGATTGTCTACACATCTCTGTCTGTCTCTTTCTCTTTTTCTTTCTCTTTCTTGTTCTCTCTCTCTCACACTCACTTATGCTTACACACTCACTCTCTTGCACTTACACACTCATTCTCTCACTTACTCACTTATTCACTCTCACTTGCTCTACACACACACACACACACACACACACACACACACAACGACAACAGCAACACAACTGGAAGGAGGAGCAGAGAAAGAAAGAACGTACGCACACACACACACACACACACACACACACACACACACACACACACAAACACAAAGAAAGTGTTAACAGCTAAAATCATGTCTACACATCTGTCTGTCTTTTTTCTTTCTTTCTTTCTTTCTTTCTTTCTTTCTTTCTTTCCTTCTTTCTTTCTTTCTCTTTCTTATTCTCTCTCTCACACTCACTTATTCACACACACACAAATTGATCTCTCTCTATATCATCTGAGTCGATCTGTCACTCACGCAGACTTCTCCCTTGTAGCCTCGGCACCTCAGAACGCCGCTCCCGCCCCCGTCGGCATCTCGGCCAATCAGACGGCGGAATACACCGCAGCCAGACGCACCGTTTCGCTGCCCGAGCCGCCCATCACCATCGTCATCATGCTGATCTATCGCAGCCTGGGCGCCGCCCTCCCGCCCAAATACCACACCGACAGACGAGGAGTCAGGTGGGACTCGGTCGCTTAATCCGACAACAATGTGACTGTGAAGGCAGCGCTCATTTCCCATGTGTCTTTTATTCTGTATCAGACAATAAACCACAATGAGCAACAACAGGATATTGCTTGTATAAAATGGCTGTGGGACGCCATTAAAAAAACATTATCTTCGAAAAATCTTCTATTTTAATCAGTTACAATGAAAATTAAATGGGGCTTGTCCCTGAGCAATGCTGAAGCCTGCGCCCCAGCTTGCCAAAACGGTAAATAAAAATGTGATTTGTGCCTTTACTTTTTTTTTATGCACGCGTTTTTTAGCGGTCGGTGGTTCCGGTGGGAATCGAACCTTTAAGTCTGACGGTGGTATAAAGCCATGAAAATCTTGAGTCAGTTCATAATGGATTAATGTCAAATCTACCTGTCATATTATTAATTAGGTTAGGAGCCGCTGTGGAGTAGACTTTCAGAGACATGCCGGGATTTTGCCGCTGGCACAACCAAGGAAATAATTTAGTGTCACCAAAAAAAGACAAAAAAAGAAATATGGCACTCTGGATTTCTTCTTGCGTGTGTATATCTAGGATGATACTCTACTGTTTCTATGTTGGGTTTTTTTATATATTACTGTTTTTATTGGTTTATATCGTCTTTTATTCTTCTTGTCTTATTCTGTCTTTATTCTGAAGTAGTCAGTTTGTATGTCCAGGTCAGTCAGAACTGTGTGTATTCTAGTGTATCTAATTCTGCCTCATCACTTTCTTGGTCTTTCTTTCTTTTCCTCTCGTTTTCTCAGCCTCTCTGTCTTTCTTTCACCCTCTCCTCCCTTCTCTCCCTCTCTGACGTTCGCTACCTCGCCTCCAGGCTTGATTACCAAGTAATGAACTCTCCAGTTGTCAGTATCTGTCTGTAAAACAGTCATTTGAGTCTCGTCTAATATATCAAACTCTGTCCTCTCTCTGTACGCTCACCTCCTCGTCTCTCTTTTTTCACCGTCTCATCCAGGACCTCTAACTCTATGTTGTGTCCCGTCTAGTAGATCTAACTCTATGTTATGTCCCCCCCCCCCCCCCCCCAGGCTGCCCAGACACCCGGTAATGAACTCCCCGGTGGTCACTGTGTCTGTCTACAACAACCAGACGTTTGTGGGCGGGCACCTGGACCAGCCCCTCCTCCTGGAGTTCAAGCTGCTGGAGACGGCCAATCGCAGCAAGCCGCTGTGTGTGCAGTGGAACCACAGCAGCCCGTGAGTAGATGTGCACACACACACACACACACACACACACACACATACATGCATACACACGCATATGTTACCTCACAATATGATTTGATACTGATTCTGTGGGTCACGATACGATATGATCCGACACAGTTTGATACAATATTTCTCAATGTAATGATATTATTGATCCAGCATATGATTTGTATTGAATTTGTAGAAACTATACAGATAAGATTTGATAGTATTGTGATACCATGGTTATGTGCATTATTTTGTATGGATTATAGGGACAAACTGTAGGATTTCCAGTCCTCTTTATTAAGCAAATCAATATAACGAATGCAGACTTCTGCGTGCTTTAACGCACTGAAATAACTTAAAATACAGACATTAGTATTCAGATTTAACTGCAGACTGTTGGAAAACATCGTTGTCTAGTCAGGTTTGTGTGTAAATTTGTCATGTTACCACAATATTTGAATATTGAGTGGCATGTTACTTTCTTGAGTGAGGTCTTAAGGTTTGATTTTAAATATGAAATGTGCCAAAACATCTGCCTTTACACCTGCTGCCACTGGATTAATGGCACCCACTCTCATTATTTGCACTTATTGTAAGTCGCTTTGGACGTCTGCTAAATTACATAATGTAATGTAATTATTTCTAAAGAAAATTTCAAGTCGAACACTCTTCTCTTTTCTTTTAGTTTGGTGCTTTATTTGTCACACCAAATGTTTTCGGCTGCATGGCCTTCGTAGCACGAAACTAAAAGAAGTAGTTTAGTCAAGTGGGGACCCCGAACTTCTCGAAATGCAGTGAAATGATCGCTAGACTTCACTAGACACCTACAGGAACAGAGGTTTTTACAGACGTGGAAAAAAAAAAAGATCTTCTGGAAATGAACAGGGTTTACAAGTACTGATATGAGGATTTGCAGAATCAGTCATGTTCATGTGGACAGAGTAGACACACATATAATATGCACATTTTATGCACAGTCATGTTTTTAAATTCGACTTTCAGTGACTCTGTTTCCTCTGCTATGCTTTCCTCTCTCTCTCTCTCTCTCTCTCTCCCTCTCTCTCTCTCTCTCTCTCTCTCTCTCTCTCTCTCTCTCTCTCTCTCTCTCTGTCTCTCCCCCTCTCCCCCTCCCCCCCCCCCCCTCTCTCTGCAGGTATGAGTTAGGAGGCTGCTGGACAGTGAGGGACTGTATGGTGGTTTACAGAAACACCTCTCATGTGCGCTGTCAGTGCCAGAGACTGGGAACCTTCGGGGTGCTGATGGACAGTTCACAGAGAGAGGTTAGTGCTCCTCTTATCTTTTCTTTTCTTTTAAGTTTTGCTCTTCTTTCCATAATGGAGCACGTTATGGATTAAGTGTGCAGTTTCCCTTCTGTCTTTGAATCGAACATTACGGAAACTCGAGTTCACTTGAGCTGGTAATTGCTGGATTTCGGTCGGTATGAAAGTTTAAAATCCCGAAGATTTAAATCCTAGCGGACACACTCAAGTCTAAAGCAAGCCTAGTTACAGCTGTTAAAGATTTTCAAGGTTTAATGCAAACCCCTGCCCATCACAGCAGCATACTGATTTATGATGCATCATGCTGTAACATCTCTCAGAGAGACAGCCAGGACACTTCTCTAACCAGCTGAGACACATTACGCTTTGCCACGAATTTCTTTCCGGCTTTAAATGTATACAGTTTACTTGAATTTGAGCACTTTTTTAATTCCAGTAAGCATTTTGAGCATTGAAACCAGCTAGAACTGTATAAGACTTGTTTAAAGCTGTGTTTACTGACGTTATGTTACATGATTTCATGGTACTTCTAAGTCCTTACATGTAAAATTTTAAATTTCTCGTTGTCATTTGAGGCTGCCAACATGAGAAATTGCTTAGTGCAGCTTTAATTTTGTCATCCTACTAACTTTCTCTCCAAATAATCTAACATCTGTGATAAATATGGTCAATTCCCACTTGGGGAACCCAGCCAGCTAGAAACTGAAGCAACAGCAGCCCAACATCATGTTTTAACAATGCTTTCTCATCACTTTACTTTGTAACGTTTTGTCTGTTTGTGTCTTTTGTTTTTTTTTATTTTCTTTTACATTTTTTTTCTTTCTTGTGCAGCACATTGTAACATTGGTTTGGAAAGGCGCTGTATAAATAATGTTTACTTACTTATATTGCCTTATTTCCCCCTCTGCTTTTCCATCCTCTGCTCCTTCCTTCTTCCCCTTTTCTACTCATTCTCTTCATCTCTCTCTTTTACTTTCTCTCCCTCCCACTTTCTCCTACTTTCTTGTTCCCCCCTTCCTTCTGTCTACCTCCCTTATCCACCAAAATGGTACGTATACACACTCTCTCCCCCTCTATCTCCTCCTCCCTCCTCTTCCCTTCTTTCTCCCCCCCCTCCTCCCTGAGCAGCAGTTGGAGGGGGATCTGGAGACGCTGGCCCTGGTCACCTACTCCTCGCTGTGCGTCTCCATGCTGGCGCTCCTCCTCACCGTCCTGGTGCTCTCCTGCCTGCGAGGCCTCAAGTCCAACACCAGGAGCATCCATTCCAACACGGCGGCGGCCATGTTTCTGTCTGAGCTGGTGTTTCTGCTGGGCGTCAATCAGACTGAGCAGCAGGTGTGTGATCCTCCTTTCCGTGATCCTGTTTGTTTTGCAGTGTGTTTGCCTTCTTCTTTCTCTTCCCCCTCTATTCTCCACACCGCTCTCCTGGCCGGTTCCTCATGCAGTGTTGCGGTAGTGCTATTTTTGTTAAGTAAATAGCAGCCAGCAGTTTCAGTGAAGCTGTCTACTTTCACTTTTGTTCTGGCCTCAAAAATCGGTCGCGTTGTCTCTACTTAAGTGTCATTTTGCAGGTGGAACCGCCTTCAAACTGTAGCTATTGATGGAAAACTGGACATTTATATCCTTTGTTCCTGTATTAACTTACCCTACAATTAATAAACATGTAGGCTACTGTTTTGTCGAGCGATTAGTAGGATAACATGCAGGTAGACCTATGCCACCAAATATTTTATGCCGTAAATTCAGTTAAAATTGGTAACAGTTGTCAGAACTGATCAAATCAATTTATTTAGAGCATCAGATTGCATTATGATAAAATAATAATAAAATTAATTTTTAGTATGGTTTAGGTAGTCACTCATTTTCATGAAAAACTAGGAAAAAGACACAAGAAAACTGGCCAGTAGGTGAGATTTGAAAGCCAGTTGAGTGATTGGTATTGATCAGCAACCCTATCAATCCCCCGCAGATATATTATGTTCATTTTGCGCTATAATAATTTTTAACATCCACACTGAAGGCAGCTTGGTCTCCATTTTGAACTTCAGCGACAAAGTTCACATCACATCAAGACACTTTCCAAAGCAATACTGTACTTTCCTCTTCTTCTCATTACTCTCAATTATTCCTACGTCTTTCCTCCTCTCCCACCCACTTTCTCTCCCTCCCTTCCCCTCCCCTGACCTCTCTCTCTCTATGTGTGTGTGTGTGTGCGTGTGTGTGTGTGTGTGTGTGTGTGTGTGTGTGTTTGAAGAGCAGTGAGTCTGAAAAAGTCTTGTAATGAGGGTGCTGCAAATATGTGCTCACTCAGCATGAAATCCAATTAATAAGCTGTATCCCGCACACTGTCGACTGTATGAGTCTTACAGTACGACTGGTTATTTATAGCTGCAAAATATGCTCTCTCTAATTCATTTAAATCATGCTTCGGAAAGCATGTTAGTGCTTGCAGCATGTGTGTGTGTGTGTGTGTGTGTGTGTGTTTGTATTTGTGTGTCTGTGTGTGCATGAACTAGTGTCTGTGTGTGTCTTTCTGTTTGTCTGTCTTTCTGTTTGTAATTGTGAGTGTTTTTGTGTGTGTTTGTGTATGTGTGTGTGTGGGTGTGTGTGTGCTGAGAGCCCTAGCTGTGTGTGTGTGTGTGTGTGTGTGTGTGTGTGGGAGTGTGAAATCCATCGTCTGGCTGTATTCCTGCCAAGGCTGCTGCTATTTCCGTGCCGTCTCTGGTTGTGTCATTAGGAATTTGTGCTGTGCTTCCTTTAACCTTTAAATCTATGACTTGGGAATCTTTTTTTTTTTTTTTTTTTTGCTTAAAGATGCAGCGCACTAAACCACCATAAGTATTTCTCCTTTTTATGAGACTTTAAGAAGGCTAAGAGGAAATATTCACAACATTTACATTTAGCTGATGCTCTTTTCCAGTATGATTTACGACTGCGACAGTACAGTAAGGGTGCGATCACACCTACAGTTTGTTTTCTTTGGTCTGGAACAGTTTATCTTGTGGCATTTTTGTATTTGGGTCATTTAGGTTCACACTGACCAAATACAAGCGAATCAGGGCTTGTAAACAAAAGTCACATGACTCACAAGTAGCTTGTTTATTGGACAGAGTTTTAGTAACCTGTCATCCTGCAGGTTAGAGATTTTGACATTGGGAGTCAAAATAAATCTGAGTCCCTGTAACTTTATCTCTTGGATCTTATGGACTCGTCTGACTCTTGTCTATCTCTTCTTCTGTGGTGTTCATAACAGTGCAGAACACCTGAAGAAACAGCTGAATATGAGCATCAGTCCAGACTTCATTTTGTTCTGCTAGGCTTTCCAAGCATGAGGAACTGCTGGCTATCAGATGTCAGTATCGTTTTGGGGTTGTTTCCTGGAGTTCAGATTACGTTCCACTCCTAACGAACCTCACCGCAGTTCTCTTGTTAGAGGGCTGAGATTTTTTTTTTTTACATTTTCAGGCATCTTGGTGCCAGCAGAGTTCAATTAGCATTGTTCTCACCTGGACAAATGAACCGAACCAATGGACTGACAGAGTAAACGCCTCAGAGTTAAAATAAACCGCTCCAGACATGGCTCGGTGTAAACACGGCCCAAATGTCAGTTCTTAGATGGAAAACTTAAATGTTAACTTGGAAGGTGAGACACAGGAGGGAAGGTTCTGGTGGGATTTGAGCCAACGTCAGGTCTGGTTCGCTTGTATTTGGGCAGTTTGGACCTAAATGACCCAAATACAAAATAAACTGTACCTCTGTGGCGGTGCATGTGCTTCCTGAAACGGGCGAATTCAGCATTACTGCCCTACCAAGCCAAACAGCAGCACCTGCATGAGCACTGAAACTCAGAAAAAGACAGTAATGTTGGAATTAATTTTGGTTGAAACGTCATCAAAAGTACACATCAAACTTTTCTTGTTTTCTCCTTTTTCTTGTTTTCTTCTGTCTACTTCAAGTGATTAACAATTTTTGGTGTGCGTTACCTCTCTGTTATATTAAATTAAATCTAAACCATAGTCTTGACATTTTGATTGTAGTTACTTCTGTTCTCCACTTTCCTCATCTCTCAGCGCTCATGCAGCATCACAGTAATGATAATAAAGACAAAGTTCCCCCGTGTGCGTCCCACATTACACTTCATAAGCTAATAAGACTGGAGGCTGGGGCCGGGGAATAAATCAGCTGATATCTTAATCTTTTGATGTCATTACTTTTTTAAATGCCCTTCCTTTGGAGCAAAGCGTCTAAACGTCAGGTGGATTTCAGTATTAACAACACAAGAAGCTGCCGTTTGTAGCTGGTCATCACCTTTAGGGATGAGGACAGCTTGAAGATCCACTGGTCAAATTAAAGATGCAAACATATCAGACACTTAAATGTTCCAGATTATAAAATTGACAGTTCAAACCAAACAATCTGCATGGTAAAACTGAGCTGATAATTCCCATAAAACCAGGAAAACAAGCCCGTGTATTTTGTATTAAACGTTTTCCGACGTTTACACAGAAACGGCGTGAACTCTCGTATAAAAGCTGATCATGTGTGCGTTTGTTCTGCGATCGCCGTCGCACCCGCGATCGCAGTAAAGAGCGTCCTCTCGGGTGTTATTACTGTAATGCGGCGCGGTCGCAACGCTCGTTTATATTCATATAAGTCGCTTAACGCGCTTCCTAGAGATATAACGCGCCGCCATAAAAACCGTTCATTAGTTGCGTCGGTAATTAAATGGCGAACGCCCGTCATTTGATTACTGACACCTGCTGTTGTGTAATAAAGACTTGTTGGTGCCGTGCCAAGATGTCGGCGCCGCCAACGTCACAAAATCGATACGAAGAAGAGTATTTTTCCTCTCTAACATCCTTTCTTTTTCCTTGTTTCTCCCTTCCTCCCCCTCTCTCTTTTTTCTTTTCTCTTCTCGCTCTCTTCCAACCTCCCTTCCTCGCTTCCTCTTTCTTCCAACCTTCTCCCTCCTTCCTTTTCCTCTCTCCTTCCTTTCCATCCTCCTCCATCCTTCCCTCACCCCCTTTCCCTCACTTCTTCTTTTTCCTTGTTTCTCCCTTCTTCCCTCTCTTTTTTCTTTTCTCTTCCTGCTTTCTTCTAACCTCCCTTCCTCGCTTCCTCTTTCTTCCACCCTTCTCCCTCCTTCCTTTTCCTCTCTCCTTCCTTTCCATCCTGCTTCCTTTCATCCATCCTTCCCTCACCCCCTTTCCCTCACTTCTTCTTTTTCCTTGTTTCTCCCTTGCTCCCCCTCTCCCTCTTCTTCTCTCGCTTTCTTCCTGTACCTCCCTTCCTCATTCTTCCGCCCTTCTCTCTCCTTCCTTTTCCTCTCTCTTTCCGTTCCATCCTCCTTCCTTTCATCCATCCTTCCCTCACCCCCTTTCCCTCACTTCTTCTTTTTCCTTGTTTCTCCCTTGCTCCCCCTCTCCCTCTTCGTCTCTCGCTTTCTTCCTGTACCTCCCTTCCTCATTCTTCCGCCCTTCTCTCTCCTTCCTTTTCCTCTCTCCTTCCTTTCACCCATCCTTCCCTTTCTCTTCCTCTTTTTTCTTCCTGCTGCTCCCCCTTTTCTTTCTCCCTTCCTCCCTTCCTCTTCCTTCCACCCTTCTCCCTCCTTCCTTTTCCTCTCGCCTTCCTTTCCTTTCTCCTTCCCTTCACCCATCCTTCCCTTTCTCTTCTTCTCTTTTCCTTCCTCCTACTACCCCTTTTCTTCCTACCTTTCTCCCTCCATCTCCCCCCCTGTTCATTCTCCATCCCTTCCCTCTCCTCCATATTCCTACTTCTCTTTCTCCTCCTTCCTCCCTCACTTCGTCCTCCCTTGCTTTCTATTCTCTCTCTCTCTCTCCCTCCCTCTCTCTCTCCAGTTTCTGTGTACGGTTGTTGCCATCCTGCTGCACTACTTCTTCATGTCGACGTTTGCCTGGATGTTTGTGGAGGGACTTCATATCTACCGCATGCAGACTGAGCAGCGCAACATCAACTACGGAGCCATGAGGTTCTACTACGCCATCGGCTGGGGCGTGCCTGCTATTATCACAGGTAACACACACACACACACACACACACACACACACACACACAGTGTCAAATACACACATACAGTGAGACATGCTTGCACGCGCGCACACACATTGTCATATACACAGACACACACACACAAGGTGTCCGATCCACACACATTCAGGCATGCACACACACAGATACACACACACATTTTCTCTAGACACACATCATATCATTTTACAATATGCACAAACACACAGTTAGACACACACACACACACACACACACACACACACACACACACATATCTTGACAGATACTGTAATTTTGCAATAGCACACACATACACACACAGTGTAAGAAACATGCAAACACACACACACACACACACACACACACATGCAAAGACACACACACACGGCCAGAAATATGCATGCACACACATACACACACAATCACACACACATACTGACACAGATTCTGTGACATATGGCAGAAACATGTACATACAGATATACAGCCAGAGGCAAGCCCTTACACATTCACACATGCATGGAAACAGACTGTCATATGCACACACACACACACACACACACACACACACACACCTACACACATACACGCACACGACACAAGGCGAATCTGGCTGTATAGATAAGGTGTCCTATTGACACTTGTATTAAGCAGATTTCGGTGACATTTTAATAGAGACAGTAAAACACACCCCACACACACACACACACACACACACACACACACGCACACGCACACAAGCAATTTCTTTCTTGACACATACTGTAAGCTAGTAATATTTCTGTCTGTCTGTTTTCCTCTCTCTCTCCCTCTACTACACACAAACACATGCACACACACATTCACACACACTTGCAGTTTCTATCCAGATACATACATGCTGTCAATTCCCCTCTATCTGTTGCTGTCTCCATCACTGTCACACACACACACACCCACACACACACACGCACACTCCTCTAACCGCTGTATCTCCTTGCCCAAGGGGTGGATCTGTCTGTCTCCCCTATCTCACACATGCACACACACACACACACACACACACTCACACACACACACACACACACACTGCCTTAATGTCTCTTTTCCTCAGGCCTAGAGATGTGTCTTGTCTGTCTGTCTTTATGTAATCTTTCTCTCTCTCACTTTCTCAATTCAGTCTAATAAACATTCTTCATTGGCATGGCGGTCAAAACCTTCATAATATTGTCCAAAGAGGTTTATAATACATTACGAGTAACAAATAACATACAAACAATAGAGGCTTCACAGTTAACGTCACAAATCAACAGCTGGCACCATCATGGAGGTCCATCTGAGAATTGGTTGTGCACATAATGGCTAAATATAAGAAAACAGAGAGACCTGAAGAAGATTGCTGTGGTGTGGCTGTAGGTCAGTTCAGTCATGTTTTAAGTAAAGGTGAATAGTCTCGTAAGGTAGATATGTGACACAGTAAACTGTCCTGTCTTAACCATGGTTTCTACTCTAGGGCTGGACGACATGGTTGAAATCAATATCACGATAATCATAAGGATTTTTTTCGATATCGATATATATGACGATATGGCTCACATAAGCGAAATCACATTAAATAATCAAATTAATGTTCATCATATTGAACCGAATGGTAATGTTTGGTGTGATGTCAAACTAAACTGAAATTTTCACATAATATTCCTACCATACTTCATTTTGTCTGAGTTTCTAAATAAAACTAGCTTATTCTCATCAGTTCAGACAGCAGAATTCTGCGTCTCGATATCCCAAAATCACCATATCATCACAATATAATCCCACTGAAAGACGATAAACGATAATATTGAATTATCATCCAGCCCTATTCTACTCCAAAGCACTACAAGTTGTAGCTGGAGAAGAGTCAGCTCAGTTAACCTGAACAAACTGTTAGCTAGCTAGCCAGCAGGCTCATTTAGCAGAGCAAGTGATGTTACTGTACTGTTAACATGCCACTACTAGCCAGTACTCACGCTAGCTTCTACTAGATACGCTAAATCAGATGTGTTAACAAGACAGTGATGGTTAGCTGGCCAGATGCTGTGGTTGGCTAGCTAACAAGCTGACATTATCTAAACACAAAATCAATCAGTGGCAAAATGATCAGTTCCCAGTCAGAAACAGCACAGAAATCAACCGTGTCGATTGAATTCTGCTGAGTCTGAAGTTTACAATCAGACGTTTACAGCCACTGTTCCCCAAGAGCTGAGGACCTCCAATATGGCCGCCAGAGGGTGCATGATGTCACCTGAAAGCCCTCTGATCAGGCTTGATAGAACAAGCAATAGTTGATTAAGTGATTTCAAAAATCAATAGCGATAAAAACAGTGGTACTTTACATTCATTCAGATAATACATCTTTTTTGTTTGACCTTTCCTACTGCTGTCATTCAGATGATGACAAGCTGACTCATACTGAGCAGCCGAGTCTCTCTCTGCTCTGACCGCTGTGTGTCTCTTTGTGATTGGCATGGGGTGTGTCTGCCTGTCTGCCTGTCTGGTCTGTCTGTCTGCCTGTCTCTCTGGTCTGTCTGGTCTGTCTGGTCTCTCTGGTCTGTCTGGTCTGTCTGCCTGTCTGGTCTGCCTGTCTGGTCTGCCTGTCTGTCTGTCTGTCTGTCTGTCTGCCTGTCTCTCTGGTCTGTCTGGTCTGTCTGGTCTCTCTGGTCTGTCTGGTCTGTCTGCCTGTCTGGTCTGCCTGTCTGGTCTGTCTGGTCTGTCTGCCTGTCTGGTCTGCCTGTCTGGTCTGTCTGTCTGGTCTGACTGTCTGTCTCCTTGCTGTAGGCCTGGCGGTGGGCCTGGACCCAGAGGGTTATGGGAACCCAGACTTCTGCTGGATCTCCATCTACGACAAGCTCATCTGGAGCTTCGCCGGTCCCATCGCCATCGTCATACTGGTAACTGTCTGTCTCCCTGTCTGTCTGACCGACCGCTAGTATAGTTACTGTTGGGTGTATGGGAGGTGTGCATAAGCTTCGATA
The DNA here is from genome assembly GCF_048128805.1 of Centroberyx gerrardi. Lineage (NCBI taxonomy): Eukaryota > Metazoa > Chordata > Actinopteri > Beryciformes > Berycidae > Centroberyx > Centroberyx gerrardi. The sequence goes on from NC_136010.1 coordinate 5,932,197, forward strand.
AATACATGGTATAACCAGTGGTGTAGTGGAGAATAAAAAGGTGGGTAAACCATTACCTCCAGTCAGTGATCATTATACGGCAAACTTTTGCTTTTTCCCTTAAAAGACCATATCTCCATATAACTTACTGTACATCAGTTTGATGCTGAGAGATTTATATCAGCCTGAAAACTATTCTGCAAATAAAAAGGTGTGTGTGTGTAAACTGTCCTTCTGTCTGGGCGATCTTCCAAGAAGCTCAAAATCACAGAAAACGTGGCAGTGGCAGCGCTCCAAACGACTTTAATAAACAAGACCACACTTGACCGCAGTTATACCATCATTTTATTGGATGGTCACATCAGGTTAACAACTCCCAGTATAAACCCTCCTCAGAGCATCGTGCATGTGACACCTGGCCAGGTTTTATAATGCTTGTAAATGATTACAGTGTAGTATAGTCAATGTGCTGTATGTTCATTCATTTATACACTTCTTTTATTCCAACATTAATTCGTGCTTTTCTTTCTTATTTCATTCGTTTGTCCCTTCCTTCCTTCCTTCCTTCTTTCATGCCTTCACTCCTTACTCCATCCCTTCTATTCTTCCTTCTTTACTTCCATCGCTCCTTCCCTTCATCCTACCTACTGCCCTTTCTTCTTTCCTTCCTTCTCTCCTTTCTGCGTTTCTTTCCACCTTTCGTCCTACCTTCAATTCTCCCTTCCGTTTTTTGTTCCTTCCCTCCTTGCTTCCTACTGTCCTTTCTTCCTTCAGTCTAAATCCAAGTAGCATTTGAGCAAAGGAACCATAACAGATTTAATAAGCAATTGACAGCGTGTCTGCTAGGACTTGCGTGGCTTAACCTTTGAGAAATACAGACAGGATTAACCAGGAAGCCTCCGTCACCGGCAGCAGCATAATATCAGTCTTACCTTTAGCTCAGTATTTTATCCACATTGATTTTGTCCCATTTGCTAATCCTCATCCCTGCTATTGCTAACGGCAATATTGGATTAGCGGTAACACATCGTAATACCGCCTTAACGTCTGTTTTAATGCCTCTCTACCCAGATGAATGGAGGCATGTTCCTGATTGTAGCCAAGATGTCCTGCAACCCGTCTCAGAAGGAGACCAAGAAGCTTCCCGTCATGTGAGTACATATCTGTGATGAAATGAAATGGGCTTCCAATGTAGGGAGTAAATTAAACATGAACTTGGTACGGAGAACTATATGTGCTGTATAACCTGTCAAAGAAAAAAAGATCTGTGTGTGGCCAGATTGGGTCAGGTCTACTCCCTCTCCATATTGAAACAGGTCGTTTGTTATATGTGTGATCTTAATCCATTTTGTTTTGTATTGCCCACATTACCACGATTTAAGAACGACAATGTTTAATAAAGTGGAGGGAAAAAATGATCTACTCCTCATGCAGGACACAGATATACTGCCGTGGTTGTTTGAACACAAAACCTTTTTAATTGCTGACTATTTAGAAAAAGCTTGGGCTAGAAGGAAGACAAGATTATGTTCTTTTTTTTTTTTTTTCTATGGGTATTTGTTCTTGTCATATTAGGAGTATTATAGTACCGGGATATACTTCATGTGCTTACTGTAATGAATTGAGTATTGCTTACAGCTGTAATATAGCAAACTGAAATTTTGTTTATTTTATCGGTGTCTTGTAATCCCACGTGGGATGGGCCACCTAAGTGGCATGACACGTAAATAAGAAATGCATTCATTCATTCATTAATTCATTCATTCATTTGTGTCTATGATGGTTGAATTTACTTTTATTGCATCTAAAAGCCGATTTTGCTGGTTACCCTGCATTTAGATTTTGATTGCCTGCAGTGTTTTATTCAGACTCTTGTGTTTCCTTGAAGCTACTGATCTAAAAGCCTACTGTTTTTTATTCAGACTACTTTTTATTATAGGCACTTGGGAATGCTTTGGCAACATAATGTCCGCACTAAATTTCTCCTGAGTGATTTGGGGACAGATTTCAGTAGTCCCACAGCTCACTTGTAGAGCCTGACACAGTCCCTGAAAGGCGCTGGATCACTAGACTCTTGGATTTATAGCAACAAGAAAAATTGGTTAGCAACTGCCTGACGTTGGCTCTGATGAAAACGATAGCTGGCGTGTGCAGCGATAAAGAACAGTCATAAGGTCTTATATAGGAGCTTCTTGTCACCTGTAAAGATAAGGACCTGTAGCTGCATGCTGGTGTCAGAGCTAACAGACCACAGGTTACACTCCGACAGGCATCTAATATTTGCAGCATTTTGGTCCCAAGGGCCTTTTCTTCAATTCAAGTCACAGATTACAAATGCAGCAAGTCACACTTTTACCTCATGCCTGCTGAACTATTGCTGCAATTTTTCTAAACCCCCCCAAGAGGAATTGTTGGAAATTTTGCTCTCTTTTCAGCCATCAGAAGGCACAGAAAAGTGGTTGGGTGACAAATTGGTTAAGAGACACCAGAGTTTTGTGTTACAGTATTCCAATTTGGTTCCATAGTGAATCATTCTAGACACTTCTGCAGTACAAATGTAGAATAGATGGAGGATAAATGTGTGAAGGATAACTTCTACAATGGTTACCAATGTATATAAGTGACATGGGGTCTAGTATGGTTAGTTATATAACACTACTCCATGAAAGAAACACTGATAAACCCAATTTTCATGATTTCCACATTTTCACTTCAATCAAAAGCTTTCATGGCCATTTAAAGAAGTTACAGTTAGAAGTTTCATGACCTCAGTGACTATGAAACTCATTCAAAAGCCATGTGATTTCCAAATGGCTTCTTTTTTTTTTAAATTCCTGAATAAAAAATTGAATTTTTAGCTGGTCCTAGTGATGACCTAGCTGTCACACGTGTCTCTCAAAGCAGGGGAATGTAGCTTTGAAGTAAATGGGATGTGACTGGTGAGCTAACAAGGAACAGAGGGGAACATGCCTGTGTGGCTGTCTGTCCCGTTCAGTCAATGCTGATTTGATAGACAACGATCACGTCAGGCCGTGTTATTGATCAAGTCATGTCTGCACAAATGACAACTGCAAATCTTATTTTTCAGTTGCTTCTGAACTCTCTGTCTCTTGTCATCTTGTCTGTCTCCCATATCTGTTTCTCTGCTTTCATCCTATGTTTTTCTCTTTTTGCTATCTCCTTCCCCATCATGGAGGTCCATTGGAGAATTGGGTGTGCGCAAATAATGGCTAAATGTATAACAACCGGGCTAGAAAAAGAGATAGGCCACCTGAAATAGATTGTTATGGTGTGGCTGTCGGTCAATTCATTCAACATGAAGAGTCTGACGAGGTGGATTTGTTTCCAAATGTAGGTTACTGTGTCTTGTCTTTAGCCCTGAGTCTCTATTATATAGGAAAGCACCGGATGTTAATGTGACTACTAGCCACTGCTAAGGCTTGCTTCTACTAGATACCTTAGCTAGTGCGCAAATCAGATGTGTTTCCATTATCTAAACACAATATCAGTCAGATGTATCAGTGATGAGATGATCGATTCCCAGTCAAAGTCAAAAACAGCACAGAAATTAACCAGATATATTCACCTCTGTCGAAATGGCCAAGTTGTACATTTAGAAACACTATCAGCTTTTCACAGCCACTGTTGTCAAACACCTGAAAACCTCCAATATGGCCGCCAGAAGGTGTGTTACATCACCTGAAAGCCCTCTATAGGTATGATATTGCTATTGTGTAGTGTCTTGGTGAATCTGACCGAATTTGTGTTCCTCTCTCTCTCTCTCTCTCCCTCTCTCTCTCTCCCTCTCTCTCTCTCTCTCTCGCTCCAGTGCTACTATCCGCAGTGCCTTCCTGCTGTTGCTGGTAGCCACCGCCACCTGGCTGTGTGGTCTGATGGCCGTGAATAACAGCATCCTAGCTTTCCACTACATCTTCAACATCCTCTGCCTAGTGCAGGTACGAACAAAGTGTTTGAAATTAGGTGTTTGCTTGCTGTGTATAGTTTCATCTCTGTATCTAACTCTCTCTCTCTCTCTCTCTCTCTCTCTCTCTCTCTCTCTCTCTCTCTCTCTCTCTCTCTCTCTCTCTCTCTCAGGGACTGTCAGTCTTTCTGGTGTTCACAGTGTTTAACTCGGAGGTTCAGGAGGCGTGGAGAGTTGTCTGTCTGGGTAAGAAGAGTCCTGGAGAAGACCCGCCCAGACCGCCGCAGAACACTGTGAGTCCAACACACACACACAAACATTTATATATATATATAGAAAGTGACGCCTACAGGCTATGAAAACATTCATTAGCTAGATCGAGACTTTTGCCTGCAAAACAGCAACATTTTTTCTCTATCTCTATTTTCTTCTCTATCTCTATTTTTGGAATGTTGTATAATTAAATTCAGGTAGCATTGTCTTTTTCTCAAAATAGACAAAGTATAACATGGAATTCAACTCTTTTTTTAATATAAATCCACACATACACATACTTGTCTAGTCTAGTCTTGTTTATTTATACAGTCCTTTACCACAATGAAGTCTCAAAGGGTTTTACATACCATCATATACATGTCATATACCATACTACATTATATATACATACTACAGATATATATACTGTATATATACACATATGCATCACTTACTAGGTCATATACATACTCCATATACAGTACATTGTTTACAAGTGCACTTGCACTTCTGCATCTATTTATGCATAAACTCTTAGACTTATTTTCTATCAGATTTCATTTTGCCATGTTCTACTCCAGTTTAGTTCATTCTATTCAATTCTATTCTATTGCACTTTCTCACTGTGTCCATTACTAGACGGCACATCAGCATCGTCCCTTGCCCTCCATCCCTCCCTCCATCCATCTTTCCTGTCCTCCCTCTCTCCTCCCGCTCTGCCCTCCGGCTGCGGCGCTGACCCAGATAAAACAATACACCGACTAGTGGAGCTCTTTAGCCCACTTCCTACAAATGCACTGTGCCTATGTACTGTGTTTGTGTGTGTGTGTGTGTTCACCATAACCCTATCCTGCCTTCACATCTTTCCTTCACTCACTAGTGTCTTGTGTGTGTGTGTGTGTGTATGTGTGTGTGTTAGTTCATAGCTCACTGCACCCTAACCCCTGCTCTCTTTAGCCACCCTCCTTTAAAAACACTCACTATCTTGCCTGTGTGTGAGTGCATGTGCATACTTGCTTGTGTGTGTGTGTGTGTTCATAGTTCATGTTCTTGACCCCACCCCCTTTTATCCCCTATTCCTTCCAGTGCACATCCTATCTAGCCCCTATATATATATATGTGTGTGTGTGTGTGTGTGTGTGTGCGTGTGAGTTCATAGTTCATTCTACCCTTTTAGCCCCCATTTCCTCTAAAGTACTTCCTATCCATCACTGAGTCCTCTGGGAAGCGATGACTGTACTTTCCTAAAACTATTATTACACACATACAAGCGCTGCCATCTTTACCCCAGCTGGACTGTATGCATGTGTGACTCCCTGTTAGCATCCTTCTGTGTATCTGACTCATACTGTACGATTAGTTATTTATGACTACAGCGGCCTAATACAGTGCATAGTGCAGGATGTGCTGCACGTTTGAGGCCATTGCTCTTGGGAAATGGGAAAAATGGCCCATCAAATCGAAAAAAGTGATGTATTTTACACTTAAATTGATTTAATCATAATCAAGGGTAATAATCACAAGACCTTCCTCTGCCTCTAATAGTCGATTATTAGAATTTTGTGCAATCAATCAATCAGATTACATTAGAAATATACTGGAATTAGGTTGCTATTGTTCAACTTGTTGGCTTATCTCATACTGAATTTGTGTATGTCTCTCGTTTCTCTGTTTTTTGACCCCTCTCTCTCTCTCTCTCTCTCTCTCTTCCGTGCGTGTGTGTGTGTGTGTGTGCGTGTGTGTGTGTGTGTGTGTGTGTGCTCGCCCGCAGGCTCAGAACCCCTATAACAACGCCTCTCTGTTGGAGCAGAGCGGGCTGCACCGCATCACCCTAGGAACCTCCACCATCTCCTCTGTCAGCTCCGCTAGGTATGTACACACACACACACACACACACACACACACACATGCACACACATGCTCACACACATATTTTACCAGCTAACTAGAGGTTTAGAATGGAATAAGACCGCCAAATCTCAGCTGGTAGACTAGTAGACTAACTAATTTCCCACCGTACTTCAGATACATACTGTAAAATGCCAACAGAGTGTTTACAAATCTCATTCAAAATGTGAAATATGAATCTGCCAGGTTTCATTAATCCCTTGTGCAGTTCGATTTGGAATGAAAATGCTTTCGATTGTGCGTCAAGAAGGAAACGCTTCCAGTAATCAAAGCTGCTGTCTTTAGTGGGTCAGTAGGGTAAAAAGATGAGGAGGATGGGAGGGAACAATGTACTGTAGCTACTGTATGTGGAGCAAAACTAATGTACTCTGAGAGGTGTCTTTATGGCTCAGTGACTATGTGTGTGTGTGTGTGTGTGTGTGTGTGTGTGTGTGGATGTTCTTATTTTTCTTAATGTGTGTGAGGGCTTTTGTTGTTGTTTTGTGTACATTCTTTTTCTGTGTGAATATGCCTGTCTACATCGATCGGTGTGTGTGTGTGTGTGTGTGTGTGTGTGTGTGTGTGTGTGTGTATTCACCCCTCTCCTCTCCCCCCTGTTAGAGAAAACCTCTTGGCTCGTCAGACTCTGGAACAAAACATCGGTCACACCGGAGCGACGGACCTGGATGTAGCCATGTTCCACAGAGACGGAGGTACACACACACACACACACACACACACACACACACACACACACACACACACACACACACTGGAACAAATAGACACACCTACGCATGGACACACACTCATACACACTCTTAATAATGACTTAATGACTAGTAGAGACAAACCCTTCATTGCTCTACCGCAGTTTCCCTCCTTATACATCTTTCTTCCTCGCTCCCTCCCTCTCTCTCTCTCTCTCTCTCTCTCTCTCTCTCTCTCTCTCTCTTTGTCTCTCTCCTTCACCAAGCGTGCAACAAACTTGAGGCATATCCATCAGATTAAAGATCAAGCATGCGTACGCAAAATGAAGTATAACCATTAATGCCTCTATTCCTGCCCCTTATTCCTCTCTTTCTTCCCTCCTCTCTCTCTCTTCCCCTCTTCCTCCCTCCTTCTTCCTTCCTCTCTCTCTCTCTCTCTCTCTCTCTCTCTCTCTCTCTCTCTCTGTCCCCCCTCTCAGGTGAGGACTCGGACTCGGACTCGGACCTCTCTCTGGAGGAGGAGCGCAGTCTCTCCATCCCTTCCTCCGAGAGCGAGGACAACGTCCGTCTCCGCGGGCGCATCCAGCGCCGCTTCAAACGCTCCAATCACAGCGAGCGTCTGCTCACTGAGCCCACCCACAACGGCACCAAAGGTAGACGAGCACTTCCTTGATTTTTGGGCCGATTTATCGTTACATTTTCACTTTTCTTTTCCTTATAAGGCATTCAGCTTACAGTGGATAGGCAGGAAGGGGTTAAGTGTCTTGCTCAAGGACACTTCAGCAGTTGACAGGCACATATTGGCTGTTTTGGGGATCGAACCTGTGACTTATTAGTTACGGGATGGTCTCTCCACCCACTAGGCCACATGCCAAACCTATTTGATAGAGGATGAATGAGAATGCCATCCCCTTGTTAGCATAAAAACGTGATATGCATCCATTTAATTCAATTTACGTCCCCTACTGCACTCTCAGATATAGAAACACACAACATGTATGCATACATGCATGAAAGCACACACATGCATGAAAGCACACACACACACACACACACACACACACACACACACACATGCACACACACTAAGAGAAAATGTCAGTGCCGGTAGTCATTAATCAATACCCTCTTCCTTCTAGTATACATGAAAACATGTCATGCATAATATATGGGTTTATACACTGTATAATTTATGTGATATAAATGCCACACATATACCATGCTCTATATATTGGTGAAGTGTTTTACTATGCGAAAAGGCCAGACTTGCGCATATCCATAAATCAATATGAGTAATCAATTTGTAGCTTTGCAAACCATCTGGATCAGATGAGCTCAATTCACATTGTCAGTAGAAAGGAACAGGACATGATCCAGATGGCTAGCGCAGTTAATCAATTCATGAATTCATTCACAATGAAGGGCCAAATCAATGCTTAGAGCTGCAGGCTCGTAACTGGAAAGTGTCAGTTTTGAAGATGCCCTCCCGTCCCTCGCTGCCGCCCCCCCCGGCAAGGCGTTTAACCCCCGGTCACTTCAGTGGAGCCGCTCACTGGCCGACGGTAGAAGACTGTGGCTACTGGGCAGCTAGGTGCGAATGTGTGTTGAGTGTTAAACAGGCTGCTGCTGGAAAAAGAGTGTGTGCTCAGACAGCCTGTGAAAAAACACGAGGTAACCACTAGAGAACAGGGGGGAACAATACGGGCTTCCAAAAGGCCCGCAGCAAACAAAAAGAAAAGGTTGGAAGCCACGTCGATGCAGAGGGTGAAAGTTTATTAATTGCTTTGTAGGCACAAAACAATGAGGCGCTTAAAGAGCAAAGCAGAACCCAGTGTTTGGCTTTTATCTGCATGCAGGATAAGCAACGCATTTCAGGCTTAGTGCTCTTCCTCAGGCAGCATAAAAAAAAGAGTTTAAAAAATGCACACAAAGGGCCTCGTTCATAACAGGCTCTCATACGCAAATTTGCACATTACGACCAAATCCAAAGCATGTGAGTAGTTTTTTGAAAAAGTTATGTGGATAAGAAAACAAGCATTTAGCATTGAGTGTCTTGTATTTTCTGGGAAATATCCAAGGCAAAATCATATTTCCATCCATAACCTAGGTGTGACTGCTATAGACTTGTCTCTGTTCATGCATTCGATCCACCAACCATGATGTCTCAGACGCCACTGACCGAATTTTGCCGAATCTTTGGGGAAGGATGCATCTCACCACTGCGTTCCGGCATTTTTTAAATCACACCAAATTACACCGGGGGAGGGACTACAAAATTTGTTTGTCCATTTTGACACAACTTTTTGTCTTTTGTTTGTGTATCGATGTGTCACGGGCAATTTGCTGTTTACGTTTACAGTTGCCTTCTCTCAATTTGTTTTTTTTTTCTTTGAAATGACTATAAAATTTAATCAAAGATAAAGTCAGAGAGCATTTTTATAAATAAGATCAAATGCACCAACCATGTGTCCCAACTGACTGTGTAATTGCATGCATTCTGCTCATGCGTTAAATCAACGAATTCTGTCTCTTCATAGGATTTACAGAAGTTTGATACACTTCCTACCAATATGGCACATTGCCTTAAAACACTGCTCATTATTCCTTGCTGTTATTTCATAATGAACATATGCTATTTGTCTGCTGACACCTGCTATTTGATAACAGACACCTGTTGTGCGTCTGTAAGGATGAATGCGTAGCTATAAAATTGAACATGATGCGTTATATGCCATTCAACAGATGACAAAAGAACACATTGGCAGTTTTTGATTACTGGTCTTTATTGGCCTCCATTATAAAATATTTTCAGACAATGATGAAAGCTAAAAAGCGATTTAGCCCAATATCGAACACGTCTCGTTTTTCAGGATTTCATCTCTTAGTCAACAGTTAAAGGCGGCTTTGTTTCTTTGTCAACCAATAACATTTATCCTTGCTTACCTGATATGAGATCATCCTTGTTGGGACAGATTTCAGTTTTTGGAAAAAGAGCTTTCACGGGTCACTGAAGTGCAGTTTCACTAGTTTTCATCTATCAAACGATGCAAAAAGTACCTTTTTTCATTATTAACCAGAAGTGTTTGTTCTTGTGTGTGTGACAGACCTGGATGGCAACGACCTGCTGTCCTATTGGCCGGCCTTGGAGGAGTGTGATGCTCACACCCTTCAGAAGTGGGGCTCGGAGCGCCCCCTGGGGGGGGACTACAACAAGGACGCCGCCAACAACAACCAGCCTGACGCAGCGCTGACTAGCGGAGACGAGAACGGCCTCACCCAGCCGAACAGGCACCGCAAGGGTAAGAGGGGCACACACACATACACACACACACACACACACACACACACACACACACATACATGACCTAAAGGCCTGATTCAGACTGTGTAAATTTACGTGGGTGTTGCAAGGATTGAGATTTGCATGGTTGAGCTGTTCGGATTCAGACTGTTGGATGTGAACACACTCTGCTTTTCATGTCTTTCTGCTGAGGCTTAAATTCAGTTTTAGTCAGGACACATGGCACATGGATACTGATAAGATAACATCATAAAATATAGTTAAAATAAAATCTGAAATGGCGTAGACTGTTCTATGTTTTTGCCTGTAAGAAATCACTGAAATGATTTTTTATATGAAATATAACATTTATATCAACAGATTTTAAGAGTTTCTTAATGACAACTGCTCTCTACTCAACTCACCGACAAGCCGTTCGTCAGTTGCTTTGCTTATTGCACGGAAACTTTGCACAAACACTTGTTATAGTTACTTCAGCATCACATACTGTATCAGCTGAATGTTCTTATGTTGTGTTTTCCTGTTGCTATAAATCTGTTCGTGTGCACTGAGTGACGTAATGGTGACTCACATGCGTACAGTCCAGGGCAGCTGTGACCTGTGAAGCTATGGTGGACAATCTGATGGAATCTGTCCTTGGTCGGGTGTCTTTGCATGTCAGTGTCTGGCCTATATTTTCCCACAACATCTCTGGACGTGCTGTCTGGTTGACGCAGCACCTGTCACCGGGATGGAAATGGCACATTTTGCCTGGAGTAACAGGGAAGAGATGTCGGCTCGGCGATGTGACTCTGCAAATCATCGTTCAAAAGACGGCTCAATAATCCAGGCCGTATCTATGTGCAAACACTTTGTCCGTTCAGGACGTTTAAAGGATTTCATTGTGCCCTCCATGCGCCCTGGTAGTGCTCTCTCTTTTGATGATCCCTTAGAAACTCTAACATATAACTGATAGGACTCATCTTGTTTTCTTCGTAGTGGAGAGACCTTAAATACCATTCCAATTATTCAGAGACCAATCACAGTCTAGTTAATTTCCCTCAGGTTTTTGTGACTCAACAATTCACATCCTTTTTGTCTTTGGCATTTATTAGCATGCAGACTTTTTGTTTCCCATGAGGAAACAGATGGTGTTAGACATATTGCAGGGTTTGGGTTGTGTGAAGAAAGGCATGTACAAATGGATTTAAGTCAGAGTCAAAGTAAGGTGGGCACGCCTTGATTTATTTTCGTCACCTCGTGCACACATCATGCAGGAGGCTGCGTATCCCCGAGCAAAACTCCAGGGTTGGAATCAGCGGAGTGGCGTGTGCATAAAAAAACAACTTAAGACACTGTGCGGCGCTTAAGTCAAGGTCTAAATCTAGCCCTAAAAGCATGGGTGACACTTTTCAGAATACATACATATAAAATTGGCATGTACACACACACAAACACACACACAAACACACACACACACAGACACACACGCATGTATGCTCATACAAATGCAAACATGGACATGCAGAGAAAGTTCACTCACACTGCCTGAAAGCACACACACACACACACACACACACACACACACACACAGGAAATATGAGTGAGCGAGTAAGAAATGCAGGCAAAGTTAGAAATCACTCATACAGCCTGAAAGCATGGGTGACATTTTGGGAATGCATGCATAAATACACAAAACACATAAACAGGCATGAAACACACACACACACACACACACACACACACACACACACAGTTAAGGTGCCTAAAAGCAAGAAGTCACACTTTAAGGATTATACAGTATGTACTTGAGTTACACAATTCGTTTTGAAGGCTTTGGCCCTCAGGACAGCCAGATTACTCAGGCCCAAGCTGGTATTTTGATTTAGTGCATAAAATGTTAACAGTGAACCTAACAGAACCTGGAAACGTCATTAACAAAGTCCAAAACACTCTGAAATCACAGACAAAAGGAAGTTCCAAGGCATTCACAAAAAGGCAAAAAACCTTTATTTAATGGGCAAGAATGTGTTAAAAACTGCAACGACCTGTGCATTTTCAATGTGGCTTCAAAATTTTATAAGGGTGGTCTTTTAAATAGTTTTCTTTTTTCTCTTGTTCCTCCCCATTCCTCTTCTCTCACAACCATCATCGTTCCCTCTCTTCTTCTCCATCCCCCCTCTTTCCCTCTCCTATCTCTCTCTCCTTCCGTACCCCTTTCTTACCTCCTTCTCTTTATCCTTCTCCCTCCCTCTCTCCTTATCCTCTTCTTCCCCCCTCACCCTTCGTCTATCTCTTGCTTTCCCACTCTCACTCTCTCTCTCATCCATCTCTCTTCCCCTTATTCCTCTCCTCCTTCTCCCTCTCTCTCCCCTGACCCCTGTCCTCACTGCCTCTCATTCCTCCTATTGCCTCCACATGCTTCCTCCCTCCCTTCCCTCCACACTTTCCCTTCCTCCCTCCCTCCCCTCCATGCTCTCCCTTCCTCCCTCCTACTGCCTCCTCCTCTCCTCCCAGGTATCCTGAAGAATCGTATCGGCTGTCCCCCGGCCCTCCAGGGCCTTTCCACCATGGGCCGGGTCCCCAGCGAGCTCAACTGGTACCGAACCTCTACTCTGGGCCACCGCGGCGTCCCCGCCGCCTCCTACGGTCGCATGTACTCCGGCACGGGTGCGGTCGGCGCCGGGACGGGCTCCCTGTCCCAGCCGGCCTCCCGCTACTCGTCCCGGGAGCATCTTGACTCGCTGGCCCGGAGGCAGCTGTCCAGGGATCCGCTAGGGAGGCAGACGGTCGGGGGGTCGAGGGACCGGCTGGACTCCCGGGGCTCCAGGGACAACCTGGATCTCTTACCCAGGAGGAGGGAGCTGGGGCTGGGGCAGGGAGGCGGGCTGGGCGCCCTGGGGGTGGATCATCAGCGAGTCTCATCATCCAGGGAGAACTTGGCAGGTTCCAGGGACAGACTGGACTACCACCACCCGGGCAGCGCTCACGCCTCGCGGGAGGACTTGAGCGGGAACGGGGGCATGGGGACGGAGGGGTACCTCGGGGGGTCGAGGTCCCAGCTGAACACGCTCACCCGGCGGCAGGCCTCGTCCCGGGAGCACCTAGGGGGGGCGCTGATGAGCAGCCGGTCCAGAGAGCAGCTGGACACCAACGGAGGCGGCTGCGGGGTCGCGTCCCAGGCGCAGCCCTGCCGGGAGTGGCTGCGCACGCTGCCGCCCCGCCAGCCCTCGCACCCCGACCAGCCGCCCCCCTCCTCCCCGCCTCCGCCCATCTCCGAGGAGCAGGAGCAGCTCCCTCCGTCGACCCGCGTCAGAGGACGACTGGACTCCGCGCCTCCATGTAGGTACCCAGGTCAAACCGCCGCCCAGGTCGCGGGCTCAAATCCAAACCCTCTGAGTCGCCAACCGTCCAGCGAGCACCTGGATATTCTGTCCTCCATCTTGGCGTCGTTCAGTTCCTCCGTCCTGACTCCTCCCCCCGCTGCCTCTAACCCCGGGCCTAACGGCTCCGCCCACGGACCCTCCCCCTCCCCGCCCCACTCCGCCACCTCCCACAGCATATCTGAGGTCTCCCCCGACTCCGAGTAAGTCTCTCTGTCCTCTGGCTCTCCGTCTCTTACTCTCTCCCTCCGCTGAAAATACTTTCCTCTCTTCTTCTGTGTCCTCTAACTCTTCTTCTGTTCTGTTTTGCTTTCTTCTGCCTGTTTAAGTTCCTCTCCTGTCTTCTTTCCTCACCTCTCTTCACCTCTCCTTTCCTCTCCCCTACTCCCCGCCTTTTTCTCACCTCTCCTCTGCTCTCTCTTATCCACTTCCCACTTTTCCGCTTCCACTGCTTCTCATCCCTTGAGTCTCTCTCCATTTTCCTGCTCTCTCCTTCTTTTCTCTTTGTCCTTTTGTCTCCAGCACCTCATTTCCGTTTTGTTGTCCTGTTTTCATTATTGTCATATTATTTTTGTGGCAGAACGTTTGCAGTAAGTGCAAAATTTGCTGTGTAAACTCATCGATTATTTTACTCTTTCCCTTTTCATCCCCCCCTTCCCCACAGAGCCAACAGAAGCGAAGGACAGTCTTGATGACAGCCTCCGTATCCCATAATGCATTGCGCCTGTGCTCGGCGCACCAGGGACAAGTTCAAAGGTCACGGATGACCCTGAGCCACTGGAGCGTCCTGGGACTCTGGAGGACTAGAAACAAAACTGGGGCAGAGAAGACAGAGAGATGGAAAGAAAGTCAGGATTAAAGAGGAAGCTGGTGGGCGGATTGTATAAATTGAGTTTTTCCAGTCCCACTGGAAATAATTTGTGACGGTTCTTTGGACTTAGACAGTCGCTGAGTCAACCATCTCTACTACCTAAAAAGACAAAGACAAACACAAACTCCTCAGATTTCAACACAGACACAAAAGTCAGCCTGATCCAGAAAAGATCCGTCTAAAAGAAAAAAAAAGGAGAAGAAAAAGAAAATAAAAAAGACTGTAAATAACATTTTTTATACATTTTGTATCTTTTTTCATTGGAGATGAAGAAAAAAAAAAAGTCTCTTGTGATGTTTTTTTTGACGATTGTGTCCGTGTGGGGTTGTGCGCGAGGTCGGTGTGACTGGAATCTTGTTTGTTGCTGAGGGAGAGATTTCCCTATACAAAAAAAAAAAAAAGAAAAAAATCAATCCCCCAAAATTCCTCCCCCAAAAACCGTTTTCCTCTGAAACTTTTTCCTCACGCCCATCAACTTTGTGTATAGAACTTAGCGTCAGGGGTCCGGCAATATACTATTGGATGAGATTACAGAAACCATGAGATGTGGTTGGAGGGAAACGTCTAGGTGGCAAGAAGTGATTGTAAATACAGGAAGGGATCATAAGAAAAGAGATTTGATGGAACAGAATGATTGTGCAGGGAGGGAGGGAGGGAGGGAGGAGGGAAAGAAAGCCAACGTTAAGCTAACGCACCGCAGGAGGGTGAAGAGCTCGGTCCTGAGCGTCGGTCTATCAGCTGTTGCAGGAGATTGTGCTGTTTTGTGATCCAAGTTCCTCTGTATATGAATGTCATCTATCTGTGTGTCTTTGTGAACCAGACCATATCGCTTTATTGATATTACAAGTCCATATCTTAGTGGGAATCTGGAGACCTATCCTCTCTGTATGAGGGCGTGTCAGTTAGCAGCTGCAGCCGTTTAAATCGTGACAAGCTGTCCAGTGATTTCAACTTGTTTCCAGACCTTGCAAGCTTATTTTGTCATATTTTTTAGTCTTTTATTATCTCATTGCACTGGCAGATAATGTTTCTGGTTTCAATAAATTTCACTTGATACCATGCCAATATGACTTCTTCCAACCTTGAATCAAGAAACTTTCTCCGAGACAATTTCACTTTTTACCAAGTAGAAGAAAAGTCCTGAAACAAGTTGCATTATCCTGAAAAAAACAGTAAAGATGTGTTCCTAAAATAAGCTTGATAAGTCTGGATGCAAGATAAGATAATTTAACAATTTTGTCAGTTTTTGCAGTGTGTTTTTGCTGCATCACGACTCAACAGACACCACAGGAACCAGCCTAACCTCTCTGGCAGTGTCCATTTAGAAAAGACCAAATCCAAGCCAAAGGTTCAGTTGGTCAAAATCAGTCGGTTACATTGATATTCTCCAGTTTTCTGTTACGTATGAACAACTAAAACTTCTTATCCAAGGGTATGAATGTTTGTTTTTTGCTTGTTTTCATCATAATTTGCGAAATGATCGTGCCATGGAAGCAAGGGCCAAGCTGAAAGATCATTTTTATAAACAAGACCCTAGATCCGTGCCACAAAGCAAACCTGGTGTGTTGGCTATTTTATTTGGCTGCAAATGTAAGTAGATTTTTTTTTTACTCGGCGTGTAGGAGGATAGAGCGGCTCAGACAGGAGACAGGATGAGTCACGTATCTCGGTGTGCTCACACATTTGTTTGGAGACCTGAAAGCAGACCTAAATATCCAGTGGACTGTCTCCCTGAATGTATCAACTCATCTCCGTGTCACATGAGGCCCGTGCCAGAAAGTCTGCTTGTTATGCTAAACAAGGGTGCTGGAAAATAACATCAAAATATCTTTTTCAGTGTTAGAAATGTGGCAGCAGAGGGGCGCTGGTTCTAAACCGGTCGAGCTTTAGAGGGGTTGGGGTCAATTCATCAATTAACTCATCAATTTTAATTCAACTGAGGAATTGGAATCGGAATTTGAAAAAACCTACTGGAAACAAAATTGGAATTGAATTGGAATTTCAGTAAGTTGAATTTAGCTCAATGAAATTGTTAAATTCTCTGTTTTTGTTGGGTTTTTTTTCTTACCACATATCTGAGATTACACGTAATGTTATATATTATCAATACTGAATATCATAAAATGTTAGAGGGACCTTTCAGGTGGTGTTTGATGCAGAACATGTAATCATGACACATACATTATGATTGAGTGCATTTGATTTGTTTACCTGTCTTTTTGATTTTTGATTTTTGATTCATAATGTTTAGCAAGTCAAGACAAACTCTCTCAGAAGTGGAATTTCGTGGAATTTCATGGAATTTCATGGAATTTCATGGAATTTCATGGAATTCAATTGTGTTTCTTGTCATTGCAATTCAATTCACATTCTGTTTCCATAGAGATGGGTGACATTCTAATTCGAATTCCAACTCCAGGAACTGAACTGGACTTTACCATGCATTCTCCAAACCCTGCAGTCTATCCCTTCACTTAAAAACATCCAAACCGACCCAGCGTGAGCTCTTATCGACGACGGATTTACACAAGAACTTAAAACACACAGATTCCATGTGGTTTCTCCATGTTTAGACCGCTATTAATATCTCCGGTCTGTGACATGATGAAGATCTGTGTAAAATCCAGAGTAGCTTCTCCCAGAGCAGGGAGGTCAGTTGTGTCGGCGATAAAAGCCTCTAAGTGGTTTAAGATTCCTAGAGGTCTTAGTGTTTGCATCCCCCCGCTACTTCTCCCCCTCTGCAGCTGGTTTCAGGCCTTCAGGTGACAATACACAGGCGTTTGGAAGCAATGGAGACGGGCAAAATCATCTTTGGCAGGAATGGGGGTTTTCAGATAGCATATAGGTGGTTTTTAAGGGGGTGAAAGTGTACTGAAAAAATACAGTGGGTGATAAAATTTGTAGGCAAAGCGGCCCATCTGCGTTTCCACAAAGTGTTGCAGGTGTTTCCTTAAGGAGAGAAGATCATTGAAGATCATTGAGTCCAAAAAAAGACAAACAAGAAAGTACAGAGTTATTGAGAATAAAATGGAGCACAATGAGCATTGGAATAAATCATAAGATACAAAACCAAGTGTGGAGGAGAAAAAAGTGGGTCAAAAAACTGTGATTGTGTATGAAATGCAACTGCAGGAAAGACAGGATGGCTGTTAGTCATAAGAGGAGGAAGGGAAAGAAAAACAGAAAGAGAGAAATGGATGGAAATGCAGATGGTGGAAAACAAAAACAAAAAAAGACGCCGACACACACATCTCACACACCTAGTGAGCGCAAACCTCCTCTGACCGCTGTTGTCATGTCCATGTCCTTGGGTTGTGACAAGTGAACCTGTTTGTGACAGTATTATTGCCAAAACACTCCTGCAGGGGAACCGACCCGCTCCTCCCTTAAAGGGGCAGTACACCTAAAAAAAAAAAAAATTAAATCCTACAATTCATTCCCTCTCACGAAATCCCTCTTTCATCCAGCTGCTCCAGTTCTGTTTGTCACTGGTCAGTTTGAGTTCATTTATGTACTGCAGTACCTTTAACTTGTACAGACATGAGATTTATTTTATTTATTGATAATTTATTGAGGTTTTATGGGTTATTTACTGATTTGTTTTGTGTACGAGAGGCTGTTGTTTAAGAAGTGAGCGCGTGAATTATTTGTCCAAATGTTGCTTTTTTTTTCATATGTAACGTTTCTTATGACCTGACTCTCCCGCTGCGACAAATTCACCGAAGGAGGACAAGAAAACAAGGGAATGAGAGCATAAAAATGGCTGTTTACACCTAGAATTAACATCAGAATTAAAAAACCTAGATTGCATCTCAACAGGACACCGAGCTTCATTCAAACACTGGCATAAATACACTCTAAACTGTTTCTCCTAACCCAACTATGTGGAAAAATCTGAAAAATGTGATTTCAACCCTATTTTGGAGCATTTACACTTGTGTAAATGTGTTTTGGAGCCTTATCCAGGCAGGCAGAATCTCAATATATCTGAATTTTTCCACATTTGAACTATAATACTGGGTGTAAACGATGCCGTTATGTCTCAACTCAAACATTTTCTCTCCCTGTTCGCTTTTATAGATCCAAAGCCACACTTCCACAAGCACAAAATCAGATTTTTAACTTTGTGTGTTTTACTCTGTAGCTGCCTTTACACAGCAGCAGTGTAAACGCAACCCTAAAAAACCTGGAGAGGTGTCAGTAATGGTGACATGAGAGAATATTACAGTTTAGTTTAATCTGGTTCAGTCCAATATAAGATCCATACAAGCGAGGGGAGAGGAAACGACTGAGTTGAGACCGAGATGTTGTGATGCCGAAAAGGAAAAGAGGGAAAAGTGACAGAAGGAAAGAAGTTGAGTGAAAAGAGAGAGGGAAGGGGGGGGGGGGGGGGGGGGGGAGATGAGCGGAGGGATGGGAGACTGTCTTTGTTAGTTTGCGTGTTCGTTATGGGATGCCTTCCATCCCGCCGTCGGCAAGGGGACGCCGGCATGGAAACAGCTGTTACCGCGGAAACAAGAGAAATGTTGGACATTAAAAAAAATGACTTATTCCTACAAGGCTGTGTCTGTATTTGTATTTCTGAGTGTGAGAGTGCGAGAGGCAGAGAGAGATGTGGCGTTTATTATTCATGAGAATGGACATTTTCAGGTGTGAAAAACCCAAAACTGGCAGAGGAAACATCCTGACAGAGAGACAGGTCTTTCTTTTTAGTCTCCAGGTGTACTGTCACATCCCGAGGTGTCAGACATGTTCAGCTGCCACCGTGATGAGCAGCAAGACCCGCTCAGACAGGCGGCTAAGACAGAAGATCATCAGGGCCGGCAGAAAAACTTTCTAACCTAAAAGTTAACTTGCAGAGACTGAGACAAAAACTACTCGATATCCCCATTTACACCCATCCGGTCCAGATGTTCTTCAATGCATTTTTAATAGTTTGGTCACAGAGCCATGAGATATTGTCTACATGTGCAATACAATGTTGGTGATCAATTACTGCAAAATCAGAGATGCAAGGTCTTTGCATGATACTGTTGATATCCACTTTAAGTGGGCAAGAAGAAAAAAAACGACTCAACTTCACGTTTAAAAGCAAAAGAACACTGTTGTTTTTTAAACTCAGTAACAGTAATTCAGTAACATATATTAGAATACAGAAACTAGAAAAGTAAATATCTGTTGAGAGATTGTACATTTAGGAATGTAATTAGCATTGATTGAAAATGTTACAGTATGTATCATTTATAATAATGATAATATAATAATGGGCAGGACAGGACGTCCCACCTAGACAAGCTACCTCCTTGCCTTACATGGTTTCATGATTTTTTTAGTGTTGGTTTCAAAGGAGAGTTTTAGTCTTACATGGTGCTGGTTCAGAGGCCTTTCCACCTCACCAAAAAAAAAAAAAAAAAAGAATAAAAACACTGCTATAAACGTCTTTTATCTGTTTGAACTATGTCATTCAACAGGAAAAGTAATTTACCCTCTTTGTGTAACAAAAAAGAGCAAAAAACAATAAACGTCCATTAGCTGATATGAAGCAACCAAGAATCCTTCTTCTGCTTTCAAGTACAAAAAACAATGTATAAAAATAGTAATAGTTCCATGGTATATCGACAAAAGAATATAATAAAAACAAACAATAACAAAAATACACTTCATATTAAATCAGTTCATCCCGTCTGATCGGAGGGCTTCTCCTCTTCGTCTCCGCTGCTGGAGGAAGACGGCGGCACGTCTTCCCCCATCTTCTTTAGCTTGGCCTTGTAGTATCTCTTCTTCATCCTGAAGGCCTTCTCCTTCTGCCTGGCCGCTCTCCTCTTCTCCCTCAGCAGCTCCTGCTCCCACTCCAGCACCTTCATCCTGGTCTCCCACTCCAGGATCTTCATCTGCTCCTGCTGCTCCAGAGCCTCGGCCCTCTGGTGTTGCTGTTCCAGTCCCGACAGGTCTACGGCGTCGGGGCGGGACGGGCGGTGGCTCGCTTCCTCCGCCCCGCAGCCCGATATCGATGGGTGGAGGCGGTGGTTGATGACCCTGGCGGTGCCTGGGGGGGGGTCAGAGGTCAAAGGTCAGCGAGATTAAAGGCAGAATTAAGAGGATAAAAGCCATTTTATGCAGGTGTGATGAAATGCAGTATGAAGACATTACATTACATCACATTATGTCGTTTAGCAGACACTTTTGTCCAAAGAACATTTTGTCAACAGTAGTCAAACCGACTGTATATCACAGTCTTCATCAGCTAAGCCTTCATTATTATTATATTCATTAACAAATACAGAGTTCATCATCAGATACCTTATTATGTTAAATGTATGACATGTATCTGTCTGCACATTGGAGTCAATCATGTTTAAACAGGCTGCTGCAGGTTTCAGAAAGCCTAACTTAAGACTTTTTAATGCTTCCTGGAATTTAATTTAAGACCAATTTTAAAACCAAAACACAGAAACAAAGCTAAGTTGTGAAACTATAAAGGAAAGCAGATATGATGCATTTTGTACTACAAACTCCAGGGCAGAGCCATCTGTGTAGAAAGAGTTGCATCAAACTGTATATATTACTGTATATATAACTGTAATATTTGCTCATAGTTTTGCTCATACTTTTAGATCACTGTACCTGATGAGGTGATGTAGGCGGTTGGAAATTCGACTTCCTGGAATTCTGCATTGTGGGAAATGGAGTTTGCGCTGGGGCTGTGGTGCATTTCTGACCAATCACTGCCTGTCATTCTGTCCAGGGAGTCACGCTGCAGGCAGATGGCCACATGCTCTTTACTGTCCTCATTCTGACAAGTACAGAATAACATTTAAAGGGATTATTTAATGTTGGTGTAACACACGTCAGCCACCAATATTAACTGTTCCAGGTAACCTTAGTGTTGCTGCTTCTTTCATTTAATTCTGCTATTGCTAAATTATACTTCTAATATTAATGTAAATCCAAAGTAACTGATTGCATCCAGTCTGCAATTAAGACTTCAAAATCTTTACCCGATTTATACTGCTGTCTCCATTCTCTGCGACATTTATCATCATGACATGACCTGGTAATGAGAAGAGAGAGAGAGAGAGAGAGAGAGAGAGAGAGAGAGAGAGAGAGAGAGAGAGAGAAGAGAGAGAGGATGGAAGGTAAATGAGTTTAAGGAAAATAAGCAGTGAGTGCCACCTGCTGGTGGAAGTAGGTACAACACCAATACACACACACACCCCTACACACACACACACACACACACACACTTAACATATGCCATTTGATGGATACTTTCATCCACAGCACCTTACAGCACCATGACTGTATATATTTATAGTGTGATTGGTGCCAGTGGAAATTAAACCCCTAACC
Source organism: Centroberyx gerrardi (assembly GCF_048128805.1). NCBI lineage: Eukaryota > Metazoa > Chordata > Actinopteri > Beryciformes > Berycidae > Centroberyx > Centroberyx gerrardi. The sequence goes on from NC_136010.1 coordinate 5,953,834, forward strand.
CTGGCAGTGTTGGCAGTATTCTCTACACCTATAAAATGGCTGTCAGACCCAGTAAAGATGAAGCATTGCAATGGTATTTTACTTATTTACGTGCATGGGAAGCAGAACTATTAGTAGGGCTATGAACTGAACCTCATTTGGGTTTAAATCCTTACTTAATCAATTAAGTCCACAAACTCAGCCTCCCATTTATTGTCAGTAAAGCAGCTTCAGGTTGTGTGTTGTGATGACAAGACAATTTAGAGTACTGAAGAATTTCACACCTTCTTTAACATTTAATTCAAGGATTAGCCTATTCCATTACTTTTCAAGAACAAGTCCCCAAAATCCAAGTATCCGACAAGTTTGAGAGCAGACTTGGGCAGCAGGGTGCTGCAGCAGGTAGGGAGACACTCTGTCACCCAGAGGACCCGGCCGGGTTCAAGCCCCCTCAGCCGCAAGCATCCGCCCTGCTGAAGTGTCCTTGAGCAAGACACTGAATCCCTACCAGCTCGAGTGGTGCTGGTCTATAGCTGAGCCTGACCTCTGACCTGCCTGTTGAGAAAAGAGAAACTAGCACTTTCCCTCACAGGGGTAAAAATAAAGGAAACACAGTTAAAGCCCTTAAAACTTGCCGGGATTCAGCCTCATAAAACACAATAACATTAAACCAAGCGATACAAACTTTCTAGGGACAGAAGAGCAAGAAAGTCTAGATCAGGATGATTGTTGGGCGGTCTGTCTTCATTTAAAAAAATCTAAATAAAATCCAGCAGGCTTTAGACTCTGGCAGCATCTCAGTGTACTTCAGTTCGATGTGCTTCAGCTGTTTAACAAAAAGAAAACTGAACTTGACACATCGGTACAATTTATCAGCAACAGACCTTGTCATAAAGGCAAGAGTTCACAGTCTATTGTAAATAGATAAATAAAATAGTGCTGGTCCTAGTTTATAACATGTTATAACATAATGTTGCCCGGAGGAGAATTCTTGCTCAAGGACACTTCAGCAGGGCAGACTTGATTTCATGCCCCCCCCTCCTCCCCCTCCACTTCCCAACACACACACACACACACACACACACACACACACACACACACACACACTACTCCACCCAGCTGCCCCTCATCTCCACTGCCTTGAAATACTGGCCTTGTATAATGTCCTTCAGGCCCAAATGTGCGGCATAAATTTAAATACAGATTTTAGGGGAAACATAAATAGATAAATACAGAATCACAACCGCAAGCTGCATGTGTTGCCATCCAAAAATCTGATCTGTGCATGTAAACAATGCATGGCTTGGCCAGAATGAAAAGCTTTTGATTGTGGACATGGGACAGATGTGCACACACACACACACACACACACACACACACACCTCTACTATTTGCTGTTGAAATGACAGACTACTGCACTGTTGCCTTCTAGTAAATAAACAAACACCAACAACAACAACAACAACAACAACAACAAGGCATCCAATAGCATACGTTCAACAAACCATGGGAATTAACAGATAAATATCACATGCATTCACAGATATGACAACACTCTCCTTCAGTCATGCTCTTTACAGCCTTTCCCTTTGTATTTTGAAGCTAGGCTACCTTGCGCTAGCTTGCGGACCGCTGCTTTGTGCCCCGCTCCCCCTGCGTGGCTGGACAGAGCCGCCTCGCCCATGGTCTGAAGTTTGATGGATTTACAGCAGGCTCTGCATCGGGCCAGGTGGATGTCCTGGAAGTCTTTCACCAGCCACTCCTTGTAGATGTCCTTGGTGAGCCAGACGTCCTGAAATTTACATTTTCCAGGCATAGTTAGCTGTGAAGTTAGCTGGACCGCTAGCTAGCCGAACGGGAGTGCTGCTAACACAGACTAGAATCTTACCTTTTACCAAAACCTCATGCTGCGTTCACGGTCTGCTGGTAAGATTCTGCTTCGGGTTTATGAAGTCGTAAATTGTAGTTCTACGACTCGTCGCGCATATAACAACAGCAGCAGTGTTTCTGGTGGCTGTTGTTTATATAAATAAATAAGAAGTAGTTTTCCAGATGCTCTGACATAATTACTACCTATTACAATGAAGTCAGTTTTGTAAGTAGGAGTGATATTGGACGACTCCTGCTGAACTACATTGGTTGGAAAAACTTTCCAACACACGCCTGCATATGTTTTTTTTTTTTTAGATATATATCTATTAGCTATCTGTCTATATTTGTTCTCTTTTTTTTATTCTTGTTAGTATTTTTTGTCTTTTGTATTGCATTGTTTATGTGCAACAAAATCAGAAACAAAGAAAGAAAGTGGCACAGAGCTACTTCATGCTACAAAGGAGAAATGTGTTTGATGTAATTAATTTACACAGGTGTGTTGGATCGATGTTGTAATTCATTTATTAGCCCAAAGTTAACGTGTATTTCTTCATCTAAGAATAAGAGTGAAAATAGAAACATACAACAATACAAGTAACCGAATCCCAGTATAGTCATATAATCATAAAATAAATCTGTTTTACCATCAGTTGGCTACCTTGCTCTCCAGCTCAGTGCGGGTATCACAGAAAATCCCAGCAGGGGTTGTATCCCAGTCATATTTACCACTTTGTTGGGTCGTTCAGGCGCAGACAATCCAGTATTCCTGAAATACCTGAAGGCATCAGCACTCATGGCCCAGTCGATCACGTGTAGCGTTTTCTCCCAATATAAACACGGCTGACCTTTTCCTAACCAATCAGCGTTCGTTTTGCTTCGGGTCGCCAGCAGCGTAGATTCCCTCTGATTGGTTACAACGCGGCACGGAAGAAAAAGTAGAAACACATGGGTAGAGCGTAGAGTGACGGCTGTGAATGGAAATAATGATTTTGTGATCAAGCTGAAAGCACATCTGTGTGTTTTCTATTGCTTTCTGTAAGTAAAGCATGCAACGATCTTGTTATTGACGCTGGAAATTTATTTTTCGTGTTTTGTAGCCAATCAGAAGCATTCCTGTCGTTAGCTACGTAGGCTAACAAGCCAGCTAACCATGACTTTACCACAGGTTTATAAACAGTTTGATATTTATAATCCATTTTCTTTCTGCCTCTCTCGTCTGTAACAACTATGGTCTCTCTCTCTCTCCCTCTCTCTCTCTCTCTCTCTCTCTGTGTGTGTGTGTGACTCTTCAAGGCACCATAGAGAATGTGTCTTCAGTGTAAGTTATTAATGTAAGAGATGGACACAGCAGCCCTCGTAGCTCCAGTCACATCTTTGGAGTTCCTCGAGGACAAATATCTTTTGACAGGTAGGCAGTGTTGTTGGGAATCACCACTGAAACAATATTACCATGCCATAAATTGCTAAAATTGCAGTGGTAAATGTTTGTGATGCATGAAGCATTGCAGTCTGATGCTGTGTTATATAATCCACTTCTCTGTTTCTTCTCATTTGACTGTAGACAAAGTCACAAAGCTTTGAGACACATTGAATTTGATCTTCTGTTACCCTTTCATGTCCTGATAGGTGAGGGTCCCATCTTGACAGTGTACAGTCTCCAGCCTCGCCCTAAAGCCTGCGCCTCACTGAGCGCGCTCCAACACTACCGGATCCATGGGATCCGACCCAGACCTCCGGCAGCAGGCCCACGACGGAGCTCTGCCACAGAGACCAGCTGGGAGGAGAGAGACGGTGAGTGGATGTTGCTTTTATCTTTCTCTTTTCTAACTTCATTTCCTCTGTTCTGTTCATTCACTTATTTTATTACCTCCACCAAGGAAGTTATGTTTTCGCTCCTGTTAGTTTGTCTGTTTGTTTGCAGGATATCTCAAAAACTTATGAAGAGATTTCTATGAAATTTGGTCAACAGATAGCATGGGCCAAGGAACAACTTATTAGATTTGGGTGGTGATCCGGATGTTTTTTAGCAATAGCTATAAATCTAATAAGATAGAGACTTAATTCTAAATATTAAGGGTGTGTTTGCAGGGTCAAGTTAATTTACAATTTAAGTGATATGACTCATGTCTTTGGGTGTAACAGCAAGTTGGAGAATTGTTGTTTCTGTATGCATTCACTTAAACAAATCCATAAAACCTCTTCTCGTCTATCTCTCCCCAGGACGGAGCTCCACCACAGAGCCCAACCACTATGACCTAGTGGTGTTTGGAGGCAAGGCTGTGAGGCTGGTGAGGCTCCTTGTGGAGCTCCACGGCGGGGACCATCTGCACTTGGAGGCCCTGGGTCCCCTCATGGAGCTGCAAGACTGGGCCCTGGATGTCCGCTGGCTCTCCGGAGAGGGAGGCCCACTCCTTGGCGTGGCTCTAGCCCACAATAGCGCTCTTCTCCTGGACGTGCATGAAGGAAAAGCCCTTGTTCGGTGCTCCTGCCTGGAGGGGTGTCTGCTCTACTCTGCCCTGCTGCTGGTAGACGAATCCTGGGTGGATTCTGTCTTAGTTGGAGGAACTGTCTTCAATCAGCTGGTTCTCTGGAGGCCTGGAGGACGAGGAGGAGGGAGCGAGCCTGACAACAAAGCCCCAGTCGAGAGGCGTCTGCTGGGGCACAGCGGTGTCATCTTTAGCATTTCCTACCTCCAGGAGAAAGGATGGCTGGCTTCAGCCTCGGACGACCGCAGCGTGAGGGTGTGGGGTGTCGGTGTTTTGGGGGGACCCGGGGGGAAATGTGGGGACTTGAACCCTGCTTGCTTAAGAGTCCTATATGGGCACCAGGCCAGGGTGTTCTCGGTGCATCTCTCCCCAGGGAAAGTGTTCAGCGCCGGGGAAGACGGGGCCTGCTTGGTCTGGGACTGGGCTGGAGGTGGGAAGGTGGCTCGGACGCTGAAGGGACACCGGGCGGGAGGGGTCCGCGCGCTGGCGGTCAGTGAGGGAAAGGGGGATGAAGCAACACAGGAAAGATGGGTGGCTACAGGGGGAGCGGACGGAGGGGTGAGGCTGTGGAGGGTGGAAGCGAGTGAGGAGAGGAAGGAGGACGCAGTGACAGAGACTCTAACTGACCTGAAATTTCCTGGTCAAGGCATGCCAAAGGAGGTGTGTGTAGTCGGGGAAGAGGATGAAAATGCAAGTTGGACCCAGAGTAAGGTAGTGGTCTGCACTGATCAGGGAATGGTTTACCAATACTGCGATGGACAGTGGGAGCTAGTATGGCAGGGCGCTCCTGAGTTTCAATCCTATTGCGTGATGGAAACGCTAAGCATCAGGGAAAAAGACTCGCCATCCAAGGTTCATCTGTGCGCTGTGGGTAACCTCAGTGGTGGAATACAGGTCTTCCCCCTTTCTCAACCCCAATCTGGGGTTCTTCTCAGCGGGGGATCAGGAAAGATCCACAGCCTTATTTGGCTCGAGGGACAAGAGAGTCAAGCGGGGTATCTGCTAGCTTCGGGAGCTGAAGGGCTTGTCCATCGCTGGTCTGTAGAGGTAAAATTAAATGAAGACTCTTGCTTGGCTCTCAGTGTAGATCCTCTCCCTCCCTTCCTCCTGCCCCCCTGTGCCAAACGCTGGTTGACGGCCGCGGTCCGCCTCCACCCCGGGTCGCAGGGGGCGCTGTGGGCGTGCGGGGACAGGAGAGGGTCCCTGTTGTTGTTTCAGGAGAGAAGAAAAGGAGGGCAAAAGGAAGAAGAGGAAGAGATGGATGGAGACTTGCTTATCGGGAGAACAGGCAGCGACATGAGGGAGAAAGACGGTGATGATGAACAGGGGGAAGATGAGGAAAATGGAAACAGTGAAGGAAGGAAAAGAGGAAGGATAGAGGAGAATGATAGAAAGATGAATGCCGTACCCCTGCAACCACTGAGCTGCCTTTTCGGGGCGCACGGAAAACAGGGTGTAACATCGGTGTGTGAATACCAGGGGCTCCTCTACAGCGCCGGCAGGGACGGGTGCGTGAGGGTTTTCAGAGCGCGCCCGACACCGCCGGAAACACACGGAGAAAATGGAAGTAGCAATGGAAAGATTGTAGGGAGCGACGAAAGGCTTCAGCTGGAGGTTCTGAGAGTCCAGAGGGCCTGCAAGGGCATGGAGTGGCTGGAGAGGGTTTTGATCCTGGAACCTGAACTTCCAGAGCGCAAGGAGGAAGAGGAGGAGGAGGAAGAGGAGGGGCGTGAGAATAACTGTAAGACAAACCAAAGAATTCAGACGGAACAGGAAAAGCTAGAGGTAACAGAGGAAGAGAAAGCAGGCAAGAATTCGAGAAGAGGAAGCGAAGAAAAGAGAGAGAACGAGGGAAGGGAGGCCCGGTTCGTCATCGCCGGGTTCCACGCCGTCCACTTCGTGGTGTGGGACCCGGTGAGGCAGGAGCGGCTGCTGGCGGTGCCGTGCGGCGGGGGGCATCGCTCCTGGAGCCTCTGGCCCTCCAGCGGACCTCTGTGGCCTGGACACGGAGCGCTGGTCTTCATCAAGCAGGGGGCCGTCCTGGCTTCGCGGCCCCCCGGAGAGGCGCCGATCCGGGCCGGGAAGGCAGGAAAGAGCGGAGGTTGGAGCCTGAGAGAGGGCGTCCACGGGAGGGGGATCGGGTGCGTGTGCAGGCTGGGGAAGGTAGGGGGAACTGGGAATGGGATTCGGACGAGGGATGCTGGAAACGGGACGGGAAATGAGTGCAGAGATGGGATAGAAGAAGAAGTAAAGGAGATGGAGAGAGGCGAAGGGCATTGGGAGATTTTGGTGACGGGAGGAGAGGACACCAGTTTGACCGTCCTGGCTGTGCGCCCGGACTCCGGCGCCGTCAAAGTTCTCTCCGTCATCACCGACCACATCTCAAGCGTCCGCACGTTGGCGGCTGTAACGCGTTCGGCGGGAGGGAGCGACGGAGGGAGAAGAGAAAGTCAGACGCAGTCCCTTTCCGCCCTGCTCGTCTCAGCCGGCGGGCGGGCTCAGATGCAGTGTTACCGGCTGTTGATTGGCTGGGACGGGCGGAGGCTGGTTCCCTCCTGCCAGGTGATCCAGGTGGCCAGGCACCGATTGGACGAGCAGTGGGAGAGGAGGCGGAACCGACACAAGATGGTGAAAATGGACCCAGAAACGAGGCAAGTTTTATTTAAATGTTTTGAGTAAATGTTTGAAATGCAGCAGGCAGAAGAAAATATAGTTTCTTTTAAACATCCCCTTCTCTCATCCAGCACCCACAAGTGTAGTTTCTGCACTTGTAGATGGAATTTCCTCAATAAAAATATTATAGACCTATTCACTTTGTCTGCTCCATGTGTAGCTCCTTCCTTCCTTCCTTCCTTCCTTCCTTCCCCCCCTCCCTCCCTCCCTCCTTCCTTCTAGCTTCCATCTTCATCAAGAAATCGATCAGTAGCAGAATTGTTCCATATTCTTCTCTACATAGATCATTTTAAATTCATTCAATACAATGTTTAAAGTGAAATTACAATTTACAGTTTATATAACATCCATAGAAGTTTCTCAAAAATGTCCTTTATATACTGGATATAAGAAGATTTTATACAAAAAACACTTACCGTATTTGAATTTTGAAGAAAAGCCGCTCTTTGAATTGAAACTGAATTAATTTGCCACGAGCCTCATCAGTTGTCTGTCTGTGTGTTTTCAGGTACATGTCTGTAGCGGTGGTGGATGAGGAGGCGGACTGTGTTCTGCTGGCTCTGGCCTGCAGTGACGGAGCTGTCAGGTTGGTGTCTGTTGCAGCAAAAACGTTTCACACACAAATAAAATCTCTTGAGAAAAGGAAATGTTACAGTTGAAAAAGAGGAATGCCCGCCGACTGTTTTAATGCTCCCAAATGTGCGTTTTCTGCAATAAACTGGTGACAGTGATGCTTTCAACTGAATATGACAGAAACCTGAAGTGTGCTGTTACCCAATACAGGCAAAAATATGCTCTGAATGTGGTTTAAAATATTTCCCCTCCTTCCTGTGTGCTTGATTTATCTTCCTTGGCAATTTAACTGCCTCTAAAGTAGACACATCACTTTCGGGACGAGTTAAATCAAGCGCTCCTTGTGTTTTTGCAGGCTTTCATGCCAGATCTGTCAGCTTAAGTTAACATAACATTTACAAGCTGAATACATGTAGTTCAGTAAAAGAAGACTGTGATAGGTTGTCACGTCTCTCCCTTGAGATGCTGTTGCCTTAATCTTAAATGCTTATTCACTTATTTAGATTTTATTTGCTGTTCATCTATTATTTGCTGTTTCCCTTGTTTTCTTTTCCAGATTGTTCTCGGTCAGCGAGGTTAAAGGTCATATCGACTTGTTGTGGGAGAGTTTTTACCACCAGCGCTGTGTGCTCAGTGTCGCCACCTGCAGCCTGGAGGATGGAAAAGGCAACAGGTGGATGTCAACCTCTCTCCCTCAACATGTACAATATACAGTATACTGTATATATACTATAGTCATACAGTGTGTCATGTCATATATTAAAATGTAAAAAGGAAACAAAGAAACAGAAAAAGGAAACTTACTATGCAGTTTTATGAGAATCACACAGTAAAGAAAAACTCTTGTTTATCTCTCTCTCTCTCTCTCTCTCTCTCTCTCTCTCTCTCTCTCTCTCCCTCTCTCTCTCTCAGGCATAAGCTCCTCTTCAGTGGCGCTACAGACGGGAAAATTGCAGTGTGGGATGTGACCGGCAGTTTGAGCGACGCTCCAACTCCACCAAGCCCCTGCCTCAGCGTTCCCGCCCACCAGAGCGGCGTCAACTCATTGGCTGTTTGGGCAGAGAGAACGGGACGACGAGAGGGCGGTTGCCTGGTAACTGTCGCTAGCGGAGGAGATGATGGACAACTGACAGTGTCTGTGATTGGGGTGCAATACCCAGAGGGGGAGATGGAGGGCAGCAGAGCGTTTTCTCAGTCCCAGGAGCAGATCTCCCAGATTTCTCCACAGGTCCCACTTCAGATGCAAATCCGATTCCAACCCAAATCCCAGTCAGTGCCTCCGCTTGAACCCCAAAACCAACCTCAGCCTCAAGTCGAAGTCCAGTCTCATCTTCAGTCCCCTTCCTCGCTTCTGCTTTCCCAACACAAAACTCAACCTTATCCCCTACCTCCTACTCCTCAGCCACCTCATCCCCAGCCGCCTCATTCCCTCACCCCTCTTCACCTCCATCTCCGCTCCCAGTCCCGCCTCCCCCTGGCCCACGCCGCCCCTCTGACCGCCCTGAAGCTCCTGTCCCCGGGCCTCGTGGCCTCCACCTCCCCCGACCAGAGAGTCTGCCTCTGGAGGGTCTGCGGTACCGGGATCGGCCACGGCAGGGCGCTCTACTCCCACGTGGCAGACGCTGCGGGACTCGCTGTGTGGGAAGGGGGGATGACGGGGCAGGGGGAAGGTGAGGATGAGGGAGACGGGAGGGGGGAGGCGAGGTTTGAGTCGGGCAGGAGTGCGGAGAGTGAGGCAGCGATTAGGGGAGAGAGCGAGAGTAAGACAGGATTAGAAGCAGGGGGTGAGACGATGGAGGGGACGGAGGGTGAGACAGGTGGGACGTTCATTAGCCCAGAAGACAAGACAGACAGGAAGACAGAGAGAGAAACAGCTGATGAGGCCGAGGGTGAGAAACCCGTCGAAGCAGTGAGTGAGACAGGTGAGACGGTTTGTAAGACCGGGGATGAACAGGTAGGTGAGACAGGTTGCAGGGCGTCCTGTGGGACCAGGGTGAAGACAGACAGGGTGGGATGGGTGCTGGTCTGCGGCCAAGGCTTTCAGCTGCTACGAGTCAGAAACACAGAGGTGGATGGAGGAAAAGGAGAAAGGATGGCTCAGCGTGTTAAAGTGACTTTCCAGGAAAACAGAACATAAGTTGAAGCAAAAGCAGCGGTCCCAACAATCACTTTCACAATGGACACAAGTGTCGGAATTATTTATGAACTGAACCTGAAAAGTACATTTTTAAAATAAACATTTCTTTATTTAACTAATCTCCAGCTCTCTCATTATTTACATGACAAACACTACAGTCATCATCTCTTGCCTCTGTGTCTGGGTGAAGATGTACCCAAAAATAAATGAGCAGGGTCAAGTGAAATGTTTCCAAGCAGCACCAACGCTAACTGAATTTGGGTCAAGTAGTACCAAACAGTGTTTATTTTACTCTGCTTGGAGGACTAGATGGGTTTTATCATGTCATCACATTTCAGAAACTAAAGCCTAACGGATAATTAATTTCTGCTGGCAACAAGACACAAAAGCAAAGAAGATCCAAGGCTGCAGGAAGGAGTTGTTTTTAATCTTCTTTTGAACTAGCCATGAAATTAAGGCTTTTTTAAATATTTGCTTGTAGAGTGGCTTGGAACACTTTCCTTTATCATTAAGTATCATTAAGACAGAGAAAAAAAACACATTCTTTCATTATACTTCTTTCCTTATAGCGAACTATGATATCTGCATGAAGTTATCCCATTCACTTCCCTGCAAGTGTGTGTGTGTGTGTGTGTGTGTATGTGTGTGAGCGTGGGCGTGCGTGTGTGCGCCCTTAGTAAAGTGATTTTAGCATATGTGTGTGTGTGTGTTGTAACGCTATAATCTGTATTTGTTCTGTTCATGTTTCATTTGTGTTTATGTGTATTTTATTTTAGTGCACATGTCTGTCAGAAGGCGAGACAACTGTTAGTCTGTCAGTGCTGACAGAAGTGTGTGTGTGTGTGTGTGTGTGTGTGTGTGTGTGTGTATCAAGCCACAGTGTTAGAATAGAATATTTTATTAGCACTGTTAAAAGGATATGAATTGTATTCCTCTCTCGTTATACACTTGTAAATCAGAGGTGTGAACACAGTTTGTGTGTGTGTGTGTGTGTGTGTGTTTGGTCGTAGGTGAGGGTTTGTATAATTGTGCCCACTCTGCCATGCTATAATAATGTGTGCATGTGTGTGTATGTGTTCTGAAATGCTAATGCAGCGCTGATGAAGCAGACATCTTAAAGAGAATGTGTTATGATATGAAATGCTAATGTGGCTTAAGTGGCAGGTTGATAGGGGACTGGTGCACAATCATTTGCATATTGGTGTGTGTGTGTGTGTGTGTGTGTGTGTCTGCCTGGAATGCAAATGTAGCTGTGTCAGAAGTGTTAGACGGCTAGCAGCATGTGTGTGCACCTGTGCCACAGTGTGTGTGTGTGTGATTGATATATAACACGTTAAATGTCAGAGTGTGTGTGTGTGTGTGTGTGTGTGTGTGTGTATTGACATGTAGCTGCCTGGAATTCAAATGTAGCTATGTCAGATGAAGTGATTGCAGGCAACATGTGTCCCTGTACCCCTGTGTGTGTGTGTGTGTGTGTGTGTGTGTGTGTGTGATGGTGAAAAATGCTAATATTACTGAGAGAGAGGGATTCATGAGGGTGTGTGTTTGCTTGCATGTGTGTGTTTTTGTCAATATCCGTATATCTGCATGCATGAAGGTGTGTGTGTGTAGGTGTGTGTGTGTGTGTGTGTGTGTGTGTGTGTGGAGGGCTAGGTGGGGGTCAGAGCCCATGAAGGGGCCGACTGCAGGTATCCATGAATATTTTAATATTTTAACTTCGTCTCACATTGCCTTTTGTCATGCAGCCGTCTCACCGCCTGTCACTCACAACAGAGAGAGAGAAAGAAGGGAGGAGAGGGAAGAAGAGAGAGAGAGAGAGATGGGAAGAGTGGAGAAAGCGGAAGAAAGAGAGAGGGAGGGAGAAAGCGAGAGACGGGAAGCACCTGCGTTACTGCTGCTGTTACAAGGGGGAGAGAAAGAAAAAGGGGGAAGAGAAAAGGGAGGGAGAGTGAAAGCAGCCATGTTGACTGAGCGAAGGTGAAGGTGGGGAGGGAGGAAGAGAAAAGGGGGAGGTAGAGAAATGGAGGAAGCACCTGCTGAACTGTAAGTCACTGCTGCTGTTTGGGCCTCGGAAGAGAGAGAGAGAAAAAGACGGAAAGAAAGGCGAAGAGGAGTGAGGAAGGTAGAGAGAAGCAAAGAAGTGAGAGAGAGAGCGGAAGGAAGGCGGAGAGGATGAAAAATGAAGCGAAGGAATGACTAATGAGTGTAAGATGAGAGGCAGAGTGAAAGTTAGAATAACAGATGAGAGCGAGGTGAAGGATTATGTATCTGAAGCGGGGCGACATCACCCAAGACCAGGATGTGGCTGTGAGAGAGATTTAAGTTTGATGTTTTAAGGGAAGAATATGTGATCGATTTTAGCCGCAATGAATTTTAAAAGATGAAAAGAACATGTGGAGAGAGAGAAGATGAGATAACGGAAGCCGACTTGTCAAATTGTTGATGTGCTGATGGGAAATATCCCCTTTTGCTTTGTTGACGACCCGTGACCGCACTTTAAGAACAGTTGGAGGAGGAAAGACAGCAGGGTGGTGTGTGTGTGTGTGTGTGTTTTTGAGTGTGTGTTTGAGTGTGTGTTTGTGTGTGTGTGAGGGATGCACTGCCGGGCCCAGGAGAGGAGAACGACGAATTGGGGAGCCGTTGTCATTTTTGAGGCAGAAGGAGCGAAGACTCCTGAGAATCCCTTTTTTACACCCATCAAAGAGGTACACACACTCACACACACACACACACACACACACTAAGAGCCTTGCATTACTTGTGCAGGCATTCCATTGATTTTGTGTATTTTCTATCTTTAACCTTAACTCTAATCTGTAACTCCAAAATGCCAGCGTTCAACACTGAGAGTCCAGATGAGACGCCGTCCTCCATTTTTAAATTTTCTCCTCATCTTCCTCTTCTTATCAGGATGTTTGGTGCGGATGCAGAGCGGCAGCCTCTCCTCGCCTCTCCGCTCTGAGCCGCCGCTCACGCCAGAGCGACTAAATGTTGCTTTTGACGCTTTTATCGCCCCGCTGGGAAAATAGTTTAGTGGCGAGACTGCGGTGGCCTGACACTCTGAGGTGCATTATGGGCCATAACCGCACATGCTAAGGCCGTTAGTCTCGTGTCTTAATCACAGCAGAAAATGGCATGCATTATAGCACATGATGGCACGCTTTGTAATGCAGGGTGAACCTGGTAGGAGGTTTTTATACCATACTATATAAGTATTACATCCCTTCAAGTTTTGAACACTGTGTGTATTATATCCTCTTCTGATTCTAATTGTTACAATACACTCATAAAGAGCTTTTAATGTGCCTATAATGTCTTATAATTAAAGTAAATTGTTACCCAGATTGCCCTCGTCTGTTTATGGGCTGGCTGCTTCAGCTGCACAGGAACGAGCGAGTCAACAAGCCTCCAGAGCTTTGGGTTGCTTATTATTTTTTTCAGTTGCCACACTAACTGTTTCTGTCTCTATCTACAGTATGTATTGCCAGCACAGTTTAGATTTTACATCTTAGGAATTTAGCTGATGCTGTTATCCAAAGAAAGATACAAGTGCAACAATAGAATAAATAATAAATTCCTAGATTGCAGACATTACCAGCAGCCAATAGTAAGGAGTGCAAGAGTCAAAGCCATAACACAAAATGTTCATGTTCAAGTTTCAAGTTCAAGTTCAAGTTTATTTATATAGTGCTTTAAAAAGACAAAACAAGTTTGTACCAAAGTACTTTACAGAAATTGGTTATTAAAGACAGGAATAAAAAAAGCAAAGAATAAAATAAGACGAATGAAATGCAAGAAGAATAAAAACACATGAGAGCAGAAAAATAAAATAAGTGGACGTACACACGGACATGTATATGTATAACACAAGTACAGAAAGAAAGAAAAGCCAGGCAAATGTTATATTTTTTCAACTGAATTCAATGCTATGCGCTAATAACTGTTTATGCAGTGTGTATGAAATAATCGATGTTCAATAACTGTCCCTACAGTGTGCATGATAATAGAGGCACATTGTAAACTTGTTGTTTATATGTCTGTAATGTATGTTGGTTGTGAAACTGCCATATTGATTTCTGCTCTCAGGCTCCAGGATCGGTGATGTCACGGGAACGGTTCCCTCTGATTGGTTCATCTGCGAGTAAAACAGCAGGTAATCTACAACCCATTCACCTCTCCATTTACAGAGACTATTATTTTGAGGGATTTGGTAATATACAGTGAAAGTCAGTGTATGTCCAATCATTTTGGAGACGCTTTGCCACCACCTGAGCCTCGTATCTGTATCTATAAAGATCATTCTCTCTTCTGAACAGTCATGAGAGGAAATAAAGTTATGAGAAGAGTGAAATTGGATGGACATCAACCCTGCTGTGAAATAACATTGTCTAGTCAACATGGTGCAGAGCGGTTAGCCTCCTTCTATCTACTATCTGCTTTGTTGTCATGTGGCCTTCGAGTGTTTGCTTTCCCCTGGCTTTGTTTTGACTGTCAACACACAGACACTGGATCTCTCTCTCTCTCTCTCTCTCTCTCTCTCCCTCTCTCTCTCTCTCTCTCTCTCTCTCTCTCTCTCTCTCTCTCTCTCTCTCTCTCAACAGCCACAGGACAGTGGAAAGATGTTATGTTATGTTCTGTTATGTTATGTTATGTTATGTTAAAGATTCTTATGAGAACAGGATACACCTTATTCCTTTTAGTGATGTTTTTTTGTGGTAATATTCTGTTTATTCATGCATGCAGGTTTCTTAGTGATGGAGGTAACAAGAGGCTTATGAGCAGCTTACATCAGTGTTAAATCATAATAAGACCTTAACCAGGATATGATTTTCAGGGTGTAATATTGGTTTTGGCCTTATTTGCTGCCTTTAATATCTAATCACAGCAAGAAGTCTTGACATAGATAAGAGGGCTGCCTATGCACCAGTCTTTCCATTTCAAAACAAACAACTTCGGTACTGTATTGTAGGCTTTCAGTGTGATCTGCTATGAGGAAATGAGTTTCTTTAATGCCATAGCGCAGGTGCTGTCTCTCAGATTTATATTTGTTTTATTGCACAGCCATGGAGTCGTGTGAACCAGGCATACATCTCATACCATTTTCCAGTTTGTTTTCCCAGTCTGTATATGGCAGCTTGGTGTAATGGCTAAGGAGGTCGTCCCGTCACTGGAAAGTCACTGGTTCAATTTCTGCAACTGCGATGTATTCTGCCTTGTAGGGCGGTCTGTATGAACATAAATGCCTGAAATGTAAAAGCATCTGTTTGGATGGAAATATCCTGAGTCTTCTGTTTATTCATGTATGCAAGATTCTTTGTGATGGGGATGTGAAGACAATTATGAACAGCTTACATCAGAGTATCATCAGAATAAGCCCTTAATGAGCGGTTATCTTGAATATTGTTCGCATGCGTGTGTTTTCACACAGCAGTTGGAGGGAAAGTTCACTGCATATCCTGGACTGTTCTGCTCCTGTCCAATGTACACTTCTCTGTGGCTGTAAAGGTGCTGTGTGTTTGAACAGTGATAACCAATACTGTTTCATCACATTCTCCCATGCTGATGTTGCCTCTTCTAGATGAAACTATCTTGTGACTGTTAGATTTAAAGCAAAATTCTGAGTTTATTAAAATTGATTAAAATTAAAGATGCACAAGATACAATTTTTATGCTAAAATGCATCCATCTTATCAGCCTAAATCACAAAGTGGGGCTGCTACAGAGAAGAGTGCACTTTTTACTGACGCATTACATGATTTCTGGGTAATGAAGTCCTTCATTTTTACATTTTAATAATTCAAACAGTTATCTCTTGGCAAAGTTGCCAAGTGCAGTTTTTAA
The DNA here is from genome assembly GCF_048128805.1 of Centroberyx gerrardi. Lineage (NCBI taxonomy): Eukaryota > Metazoa > Chordata > Actinopteri > Beryciformes > Berycidae > Centroberyx > Centroberyx gerrardi. The sequence continues at coordinate 5,969,395 of NC_136010.1, forward strand.
AAATTGCTGTATGGTATTGTCTCGGAAATTTTGAACTAATTTCCAAAATTGATTAATTTCACCTTATAGAAGGCAAACAAACAAGCCTCTCAAAAAATGTGATTTACTCAAAATTGTAATTTCTCAGTTAAAGGTGCTAAAGGCTGTTGACTGACATTGAGTCACTTAGTTTCAAGCTGAAATCTTTTTGTCACTTTCCAGTTTGTGTCATATAATGTACTTTATTGGTACTTTATTGATCCCCTCTCCATCTCTCCACAGCCAAGCCTCCTCTCTCCTCCCCGGCTCCGCAGCGCCCCCACCAGGCCGGGCGTAGGAGGCGGAGCCAGCAGCAGCCGTCTTCATCCTCCTGTCAGCCTCACCCCGGCCCCTCCTCCACCCTCCTCTCTGACACCACCATGACCCCCTGGGGAGGCCTCTCCCTCTCTGAATCCTCCTTCACCTCCATCCCCCCACCTCCTCCTCCTCCTCCTCCTCCTCCCCCTCCTCCTCCCCCTCCCGCTCCCCAACCCACGCCGTCCACCCCGTATCGTGGGCGACGCAACGCAGGTGGGGAGGTTGTAGGTTCAAGTCCCGACACTCAAACCCCGTCTCCGCCTGTTGCAGTCCTTCAGGAAAGTGCAGGTACGTTCAAACAATCAGTGATCAAACACAGACTACAATATTGTACAGTTTTCAATAATCTACACCTCCTGCTTTGGTATGGATTTTCTTAGGGGAAAAGGGTTTTTTACTGCTCCAAAGCGCAGAATGATTTCTGGATTTCTGGCTTGTACTCTGTTTTGGGACAAAAGCTCCCCACCCATTAGAATTTACTATTCACCATCTACTTTCATTTTCAACTGCTCAACAATGGAGGATGGTGCTATGAGTGAGCAACCAGCGTCACAAAACTTTTCAGCTACGAAAGCTAAAAAGCCTCATTCTCAAGCCAAAAAAAAACAAAGCAGTATTATTCCAGTACTTTGCATGGTAATATAATAGCTCTTCAGGAGGCGTTTCTGTTAGATGTCTTACTCGTCTCTTGGAAATGTGACTTATTTGTGTCAATGACAGGCCACCGTAGCTTAAAGGGACAGAAGGGGGAAAAGGGGCGGGGCAAGTTCTGCTGATGTTGTTGCAATTCCTCCTGGTTGCCAATAGAGCTCATAGATTATGGATTACCTTTGAAATGTCTCTAATATCATATTGCTTTTGTTTATTGTTGTATGGCAACCAAATTCCTGTAAAAATGTACAAAATTGTAATTCTTTCTTTCTTTCTTTCTTTCTCTCTCTCTCCAGGTAGAGGTGGTAGAGGGTTGCGGGCGAGGCGGAGGGTGCTGCCCCAGCGCCGGCTGCCCCGCCCCCCTCGCCTCCCCCCGCTGCGTCCCGTCACCAACCTCAGCTTCTCCCGCAGCTTCACCTTCTCTTTCTTCGAGCTGCCGCTGCACCAGTCGCCTCGCTGCCGCGCCGAGCGCATCAGAGACCTGATGCTGCTGCTGAGGCAGATACACTACTGAAGAATGAGCGCCGTATAGACACTGACTTGTTTTTTTTTTTATCATAGGACAGTGGGCAGTCCACCTTTCTCAGATATTTTATTTTACACTAATAGTGCTATGTGTAGCACTATTACAATAGTTATACCAAGATTGTGATAGCACAAAACAAACAGTGTAGAGGCCAGTAGAGGCACAAAAGAGTTCACAATAATTATACCAATGTCTCAAAATTAGTGTGGTAATGATTTAGTGCAGTGGTCTCCAATCATGTGGCATGAAGGGCAGAGAGCACAGATAAAATGCATTTATTGCAGGCTAGACAGAGCCAAGAACTGCTTTTCTTTAGCCATTATTATTAAGACAACGTTATTGCAATGGATAGGGAAGTAGTAGAGTCAACACATGAGGGCACGTAGTTACCAACGGTTACCAGGAGTGGTCATTTTAATTTCGAGGAAGGAAGAAGAAAAAAAAACACATAAAAACAGTGCTAACGGGGCCCCCTAGCGCAGTGATTCTCAACCTTTTTCATATCAAGGACCCCTAATTTAGTCCACATTAGGGCCACGGACCCACATTTGATGAGATTTTGTCTCTTGGACCCAAATCTGAGAATATTTTTATTGTCAGATATGATTTTGTCCAGAATCCCATGACTGTCTGTATTGTAGGTAGAGAGATAACAGAGAAACTATGATCAAAATAATCATTCTTCTACATTCTATAATTGTGTTAACTTCTTGTAAATGAAATAATGCTGAAGTTTAACAATTCATCAATTTGCTGGGGACCCCCTGGAACCCCCTCAAGGACCCCTGGTGGTCCCCAGACCCCACGTTGAGAACCACTGCCCTAGCGGTGGTGGCCCTACGCAGCCACGTAGTCTGCGTATAGCAAGAAACGGCCATGATGGGACAGCCTCTCTAACCACCAGCCAACCTGGCTTTCACTGTTGCTCCACTCCCAAGAGGAATTGTTTGGACATTTCAAATTTCACTCTCTTCACTTGTCAGAAGGCACAAGGATGACCTGGACATCCACTGGATTTAGACACATGAGTTTTGTGAGACAATATGCGAGTAAGAAAAGGCTGCAACGCCCACAGCAGTAATAATGCAAGACATTGCTCAGGAAAGATGCATGATGGGGGATTTCTACAACAGCTTGTTACTGTGTGCCACTCTGAAGACATCACAGTTACATCAGAGACCTAATGACTCATCTCGCCTAAGGATATATGTTTCATCAATTTACAACATGTGCTGCAGGCGTTGTGTTTGTGTGATTTGTGCACGCCGACACATGAGATCTGACATTTGCTGTGTTTTGAGAACATGAGAGGAACGATGTATTCTGGGGGCGAATGTGCTTTTTTTTTTTTCCAGATCTACAGTGATACGTTATGTACAAATATACACACCCAAAGCAAGAGTAGCGATGAATCATTTCATTCCATACAGAAGTAACTGATTAAATCACCGTCAAATACTCATGACATTTTAAACCTTGCTGTCACGTGTAATTAATGTGACGGAATGTGGAGTCAAGTGAAATGTGTGTGTGTGTGTGTGAGAGAGAGAGTGTGTGCACTTGTAGGCAGTGATTTAATTGCATCCACAAGTGTATCCATTAAATCAGAGCATTAGCATTAACCTGTTCACACATGATGAACACACACATACTGTACACACACTCTTTGTATCCTCCAGTCACATGAAGGTGTGACATCAATTTCTGATAGTAAAGGTCTTTGCTGTTTTGCTGGACTTTGGCCTCACGCAGCGTATAGAGTGCTGTTCTTATTTCCCCGGTGATAAAGCAAACAGAACTGAACCAAACTGGAATACGAATGTACCTGTACTGTAAAAGTCCCACCTGCTGCTGCACTCCCATGAGGAAGTGAGAAATGTGAGTGAGAAATACCTGCAGGTCTAATCCTGTTAATCCTCCACTAAGTAGAAATGTTTCAGTTTAGGGAGACTTTAAGGCTGCAGCTGTACTTCACATTGCTGTAAATATCCATTTGTAGAGTCATTCCTGCCTCTGGGCCCAGCTTGAAATTAACTTAAAATTAACTTTGGTGTCACAAGGTTTCCCTTACATTCAATCACACCCTGTTTCTATTATCAAATATCATGTGATTGCGACAGTAACACAGTTAAGGGTTTGGCCATTGATAAAAATGCATACACTCTGTAAGGTGCTTTGTTAACATTTTAACTTAAACTTAAAGTGGTAATCCACGAGATCCTCATTTTCTCTTTTTTCGTTGTTGCTCAGTGCTCATAGCTGTGGTGTTTCTGCACTGCACTTCCCAGAGATCACCTGTCAATCAAACAGTGTGGGCGGAGCTTGGATATTTCTGTTGATGCAGTTTGAGTTTCTCTTTTCTTTGTCTGTTCAGCCATGGTGGCTATCACTGCTCATGCTAACTACCCAGTTCTTCTTCTTCTGCTTATTCCAAACAAACTGCTGTTGCTGCTGCGGGAAACGTAATCACTCATTTTTCTCGGGAAAAACAACACCGGGTGTTTAGAATACCAAACGTAAAAGCTTTCATGTACTGGATATAGGTTGAATCACTATTGTGTTATACCTATTGATAATAGAGAGACATATATTCATATGAAACTGTCACAAATTATTACTTTAATGTACATTTGTTTGCCAATAGCTTAAATGCATAACCACCAGTATAGCAGCAGTGCAGAATGTTGGACTTAATAGTGAATTTTGATGTCCTGAATGAAGAAATACAAGTGAAAATGAACATGAGTGAAGCATGGGGCTGGATCCACGCTTGTCGTATCTGTATGTAGGCTGAGAAAACCAGTGTATGGGAAATATTCGGTAACACTTGACAATGGTCTTATTCCTGTGTATTAACCTGTGTATTAATCAATGCATTTAATGAAGTGATTTGAAAGATGATACTGATGTTGCCAGCCTGAACGCCTTTAAAACCCGATCACCTTTAGTTTTAACATCAGCCTTCAGGAAAGCCAGGAGGGCCTTGTCTCCGCTCTGTAGCAGCTAAGATGCTATCAAACAGGATTATCATTTAATTATTTCGGATACCAAATCAATCAAGAGCTGTCCCATAACGATTAGCATTCAGTAATGATTCCCACCGTTATGCCGCAGACAACTAGGATTTTTTAAAGGCCAAAGGAGCAGTTGGTTATTGGCAAAATATAATCAGTTTTCTTCACTCCGTCTTGCTCGTTCCCTGGGTCAATAAAGGTTCGATTACATTTTAATGGAATATCTTACAAATTCCTTCAGGGTGCGGTACTGGAGTTAGACTTAGTAACTGTTTCATTCATTTATAATCTGCTGCTGTTGAAGGCCTAGAAGGAATATCTGGTCCCAACATGAAATCTTGGTGTAAGTAAAAGGATTATAGATGCAGTGGTCTTCGCCTTTCAAATACAACTTTAGGCTTTTAGTTTGATAAGTAAATGAGTTTCTGTAACAGCTTTGTTTGCCTTTTTGTGTTTTGGAGTCACGGAAATAAAGCAGGTCACTTTCTTTTCATTTCTCATTCTTTCTCTTTGGTTTCTTTCTCCCTCCCTCTGCCTCTCTTTCCCCATTTTTCCCATATCAATTATTTCAAATTTACTTAATTGGCATGAGTGTCAAAAATAAGCCATTGTGTCAGAATGGTTTACAGTACATTAAAACATAGAAAATCACTCTTTCTCCCTCACATACTGAGACCAGAACCTCACTGAAAGTGGAGCTGTGATAATGGAGGCATTCAGAGGTGCTGAATGGAGGGTGTGTGTATGTGTGTGTGTGTGTGTGTGTGTGTGTGTGTGTGTGTGTGTGGGGTGGTGGTGTGTGTGTGTAGGGGGAAGATAAGGGGGAGGAGAAACAGGGCTGTAAACTCGCGATATGTGCAGAGTTCAAGGCTGCTCTCCTTCCCCGACTCACGTGTGAGAGCTTGTGGGGCTCTGTGTGTGTGTGTGTGTGTGTGTGTGTGTACACTGATACATGCACACTTTCACTTTCGCACATGGAAACTTTCTGCGCTCATGTGGCTGAGTCCTGATATAGACTCTGTCACTCTATCTCTCTCTATGCTGGTTTGACTTGTATTACTACAAGTCCAGATCCGTTTCTTTTCTCACTCACTTTAAACACACAATTAACACACATTAACTAAAGTGCATGTGACACACACAATAGCCAGTGTTGAACCAAGAGCGACTATACAAGGTGAAAGTTGACCGTATTGCAAACCATCTTTGACACTGACTTCAGAATGGACAGCGTTCAACAAAACGGTCTTCCTCACCAAAGGCAGCCTCACCACGCCGCCAGCCTGGACGAAGCACAGCTGGATATCCTTGGGCAGCGGGTAGGAAAGAAGTCCCGGTCGGTTTGGGAGAAGGTGAAGGCACAATGCTGGTGAGTGACAGCACAGACCTTGTTTTGGGCCTTGCTGCGTGTGTGTGTGTGTGTGTGTGTGTGTGTCAGTTTGGGAGCTCAGCCAGTGCTATATCTGAAGTCCGTTTTAAGCCTGTGTGTTTGTGTGTGTGTGTGTGTGTGTGTGTGTGTGTGTTTGTGTGTGTGTGTGTGTGTGTGCCCCCAGGTGTTCTGGTCCCAGGGTGAAGAGCTGTGTGTTGGGCTGTGTTCCTGTCCTGTCATGGCTGCCTCGCTACTCCATCAGAGAAAACGCCATCGGTGACCTGGTGTCTGGAGTCAGTGTGGGCATCATCCATCTGCCACAGGGTGAGGATGGAGGGAGGGAGGGAGGGAGGGAGGGAGGGATACAAAATGTCTTAAAGGATAAGTTTGGTGATTCTGGACCTGTGTTTATTTGTCTCTTACACACCTGTAGTACCTGGACCCACAGAGAATATTGGCTCCAGAGTCAGCTGTCGGTTGAAACAGCGAACAATGAGTCCAAACAGTGTATCTCTAAATATCTCCAAAACAAAGCATTTGTAGGCTCCACAGAGGAGTTGAGAAAACAGAAAAGTTGCAAAGTACATAAATTAAAATCAGCTCTGATTTCACGACACAGTTCCTCCATTAGGCACACTTTCACTAATCAGCAAATCACTGAACTATTTTTCTCTGCCGCAGCACAGACTGCTGTGGGGTGAAAGTGTGTTACTGGCGGAGTGATCTAGTTGTGGACGGTCAGGTCAGATTGTAAACAGTAGAGTTCGGTAGAAGATGCTGATGCTGATGCTTTCCCGTGGCCGTGGAGAGAAATACATCAGTCAGTCTCCATATCGTTTTCACAGACTGGCTTTTTTGGAGATATTTTGGCGAATCCCCTTTGGACTCATTGTTAGCAGCAAGAGGCAGCAGACAACTGACTGACTGGAGCCAATACTGTCTGTGAGTCCAAGTACTACAGGCATGTAAGAGACAAATTATATACAGGTCCAAAGTCTCAGAATTTATCCTTTAATTCATGAACAGCGTTTTCGAAGATACAAAGTTTTCATCCACAAGTTAATACTCAGTACGCTAT
>NC_136010.1:5976568-6004068 GCF_048128805.1 Centroberyx gerrardi
TTAAGGTTAGGGTTAGGTTAAGGTTAGGGTAAGGTTAAGATAGGGTTAGGTTTAGGCAAGTAGTGGTTATGGTTAGGGTTAGGGTAAGTCTCCAGGAAATGAATGTAAGTCTATGTAAATACCCCAAAAGTGACTTAAGTAAGACTGTGTGTGTGTGTGTGTGTGTGTGTGTGTGTTCCCCCAGCTCCTGCTGTACGTGCTGCTTGGAGGCGGTGTGTGTCGCTGGCTGTCTGACCCGGTGGTTCGAGGCTACACCACAGCAGCCGCTCTGCATGTTCTGATCCTGCAGCTGCCACTGATGACTGGGATACCTGCTCAGAGACACACCGGCCTGCTGGCCTCAGCCTGGGTCAGTTCAGATATACTGGTTTATATATACAGTTCTGCCAAACACACACGACAGCAGGCATCCGACCTGCTCAAGTGTCCATGAAGAATCCCTACCAGCTCCTAATTATCTCCATATACAATAATATCTCAATAATTATTAATAAAAAGAAAACCTTACAGTACTGTAATATGCTCCAATTACTTAAAAAACTAATTTATTATATCAATGACAAGACATTTCTTGTTTTTTTAAACACGTTTTAATGTGAGACGTGACATGACATCATTTGAAAAGCTATACCAGTTGAGATATAAGTTGACAAAGTTTCCTGTTGCTGTGTTTTTGGATTAATGAGGACATACACACTGTCTGATGGGCAGGTGCAGTGTTGGCGTTAGAGTACTCATTACTTTTTGTGGTAACTTAATCATTTCAATTTTGTTATTCAACAATGTTATTAGTTACTTTCTCAAACTTGCATTTCGTTGCTTTTATTTTCCTTTCAGATGGTTACATTTTTAGTTTGCAAATTAAAAAGAAAGAAAGAGACACAAGCTTCAGAACTTGGAAATTGACATTACTTTGAACTAGTGCTGGGCAACACGGTTGAAATCAATATCACGATAATCATAAGGATTTTTTTTCGATATGGATCTATATCACCATATGACTCACGCATGCAAAATCACATGTTAATGTGATTTGTGCTAATCATCATTTTATTCATTTTATTTTTAAATAAAATTTGCTTGTTAGCATCAATTTAGACAGCAGAATTGTGTGTCATGATATCCCAAAAATCCCCATATCATGGCAATATGATTCTACTGAAAGATGATAAACGATAATATTGAATTATCACCCAGCCCTTCTTTGAACTGATCAATGAACGGGATAGGAACATTATTGTTAACTGTAGTCTGTGCATCGGGGATAAGCGCCTGTCAACTAACCCTGTAATTAGGTTATAACCTGATGTGTTGTGAGCGCCATCTGCTGTTTATTTTGAGACCGGACATGATCGATAATCCTGCATTTGTCATCTTACTAGTTTACTCTATATCAGTGAGTGGTGCCCAGATAAATACCTATATGTTTTCTTTAGATAACAGCAGACTTTGTACTTTGTAGTGATAATTTCTATACAATAAGAGTGATGACATCACCAGAAAACTAACTAATTAACTAGTAACAAAGTAAAGTAACTAGTTAGATTCACAAGGTAACTTTCCCCAACACTGGCTGTGTGTGTGTGTGTGTGTGTGTGTGTGTGTGTGTGTGTGTGTGTGCTCTCCCAGACTCTGAAGGATGTTCTGTCTGGAGTGACCGGTGCTGTACCCGGAACTGTGTCTGTCTCTGCGGTTTCCATGGCGATACTCATCGGAGGCAAGATGCTGAATCAGCGCTTTAAGAACAAGATGCCCATCGCCGTACCCTGGGAACTCATACTGGTGTGGGATACAGACACACACACACACACACACACAAGACTCTCTTTCCTATAAAATGCAGCCAGATGGACAGATGCCACAGTGATGAAGTGATGAATGACTCATAATTATATAAAAATCTGTCTTTATGTGTCTTGTCCTCAACCCACCAAATCCCCACATAATTATCTGCACCTGTCCGCAGATTAACCATCACTTCCTGTGTACTGATGGTGTTTTGATTTCCTATGACCGATACTTTTAGATCCAGGTTTCATCGTCAGTCACTCTGGATAACAACTTAAAGAATAATGCCCAAAATGGAAATGAATCATCCTCCGAATCATCATCTCCTGCTCATTCATAGCCTATTTCCTTTTCTTTCTTTTTTTTTTACAATGGAATTATTTATAGTGATTGCTAGAGTGGTAATTTGGGTAAACAATGAACCCCTGTTGATCAGTATAGGTCGAACAACCACCAATATGTACTGTATACACAGAAAATAACGGAAACACAACATGAAAAAAGACTTTGAAGTAACTAAATCACAACTACAATGGCAGCTATACAGGTGAGTCATAGTGAGTGGAATGCTAATTAGCAGTTTGTGTCAGCTTTCAAAGACAGTCATCGTGTTTTATATGTGAGTTTTCAAAGAGACATGAGGCAGCTAACAGAGATCCGAAGAGGCGAAATAGTCGGTACCCAAATTCTAGGAGCATCGGTCACAAAAACTGCAAAATTGAATTGATGTGGAGAGGGGAACAGTCTGGGAAATCATGAAAGCATATGACAAACATGGAAAAACTGCATCAGCAAAGAGGAACAGTGGTTGCAAGTCAAATCTCGCTAGCAGAGACGCATGGTAAACAACTATGGTCTCAAAAAATTACCACAAAATTGGATCAACACCTCTGTGACACCTCGGCGGTCTCCATCCAGAAACTGCTTTTAAGTCCGATCCAACCTAACCCAAAGATGCATAACCTGGTGTAAAGAGCACAAAACCTGGACCGCTAAAGATTGGAAAAAAACTAATATGGCCGGATGAGTCATGCTTCAGCCTTTTCCCTGTATGCAGATGGGTTTACGCTGGGAGAAAGCCAAAGGATGACGCACTGTCTGTTGCCAACTGTTAAACATGGTGGTGGATCTGTGGTGGATTCATCAGGTCTGATTATCGTGTTCTTGAATAATGGTCCAGTATCCCACTACACACGGTTCAGGTCTTGTACAACAGCATTACAAGGATGACTGAAGCTGTAATGAATGCGAAAGATGGCCAAACTCCTTATTAGGTGCTTGATTTTTTATAGTGTTTCTGTTATTTTGTCCTCCCTATATGTGCAAATGTGTGGATTTTCTTGCAGGTGAATGGTTCCATGCAAGCTTTTGTGCCCTTGTGTGTGTGTGTGTGTGTGTGTGTGTGTGTGTGTGTGTGTGTATGTGTGTGGGTATGACTTAAGTCACTTTCAGGGACAAACACCAGACTTAAGACCAGTTGATTGGGGACGGCTTGTGCAATTGGGGACAAAAGCCGTGTCCCCAATTGGTAAAAAGCTGATTTTTGGGTCAGTGGTTAAGATTAGGGTTAGGTTAAGGTTAGGTTAAGGTTAGGGTTAAGTTAAGGTTAGGGTTAGGGTTAGGTTAGGTTAAGGGTTAAGTTTAGGCAAGTAGTGGTTATGGTTATGTTGTATGAATGTAAGTCTATGTAAATACTCCAAAAGTGACTTAAGTAAGACTGTGTGTGTGTGTGTGTGTGTGTGTGTGTGTGTGTGTGTGTGTGTGTGTGTGTGTGTGTGTATGTTTGTAGATAGATAGATAGATAGATAGATAGATAGATAGATAGATAGATGTTTGTAGATAGATAGATAGATAGATAGATAGATAGATGTTTGTAGATAGATAGATAGATAGATAGATAGATAGATGTTTGTAGATAGATAGATAGATAGATAGATAGATAGATAGATAGACAGATGGATAGATAGATAGATAGATAGATAGATAGATAGATAGATAGATAGATAGATAGATAGATAGATGTTTATAGATAGATAGGTAGATAGATAGATAGATAGATGTTTGTAGATAGATAGATAGATAGATAGATAGATGGATAGATAGATAGATAGATAGATGGATAGATAGATGTCCCGACATATTTTGACACGTTTTTCCCAAACTAGACATACGGATGTGTTGACAATATCATGTCCGTTTTCAGAGTGTTTTTCTTCCTGTGTTTTCTCCTCAGATAGTTCTGGGCACCATCATGGCGGTGCAGATGGACCTGGCCGGACAGCACAGCGTCCAGGTGGTGGGACACATACCCAGTGGGTCAGTAGAACTGGGTTTCTGTCTGTCTGTCTGTCCCCGTCACGTTGAGAAGCTTTTTCACACTGATCTTTTCCTCAAATCCCTGAAGAGTTATTGTACTTGGCGATTAAAATTCTTCTTGTTCCGCTAAAAGATCCCTACTGCTAAAAGATCCCTACTGCTAAAAGATCCCTACTGCTAAAAGATCCCTACTGCTGTATTGTTGAACTGATATTTACTTTAAGTTATAATGCCCCTTCCTCTATTACTTTGGACTCTATCTGTCTTGCTTCATTACTCGTCATCTCTTTCTCTCACTCCTCCTTCTTAAGTCCCCCTCCCCTCTTCTCCCCCTCATTCTTCATGCTTCTTTTCTCATCATAGGACCGGAAATGAGCGAGTCAGCTTTATTGTGTTATCCTTGATAGATTTTAAAGAATGCGATGTGTGTGATGTGGTCTCCAGTAAGATGTAATTTATGGAGTGCCACTTAACTTGAATTGTTGGTCATAACGCATTAGAATAATACCGTATATTGCACTGCTTTTCTTTGAATGCTGTACATCAATCAGTGAACCTGTCACCTGCTTCCTCCTCCTCCTCCTCCTCCTCCTCCTCCTCCTCCTCCCTCTCCAGCCTGTCTCCCCCGGTCCTTCCCTCTCTCTCCCAGGCCGGACAGCTGTTTCTCCCGGCTCTGTCGGTGGCTCTGGTCGGGTTCAGTTTCCTCTCCACCATGGGCGCAGTGTTCGCCCACAAACACGGCTACCGCGTGGACCCCAGTCAGGTACATTCACACAGCAAAACCTTCCCTGGATTATATAAGGTTGCAAAGCAAAACCACAACTCTCAGCATCAGCATCGTTTCAGAAAACAAATTGATTGGGCAAAGCCACACGGGAGCAGCGGGCCTGAGTCTTCCTCGCCTAAGGTTTTTTGATCCAGTTATTGCTGATACTGGTTTGACATAATTGAAAACTGCTGCAGGGAATGCACTGTCAGTCTGACCAATGAAGCAAAGTGAAATGTAAAATTAGGTTGAGGAATGTGTGAAGTGAAGGACAAGGAGAACAAGGCCTGGTTAGATTACATTAGTGCAGAACAAGCTCTGGTCAAACATGCAGTGAGCAGGTGTGTGAAGAGTTTTGGGATTTCCAAAAAAGTGACGCTTACTCTTACAAAATGATTGCATTGAAAGCCAAAAATTGAAGCAAATTCCAGATTATTTTTAAGTGATAGTTAGCTTTAGTCCTAGTTGATTTTGATCCAGGTAATGATTTCAGGCTTTCATTTCACTCTTGATTTGTAAAAGATATGCAAATGCTGCAAGTTGATTTGTTGACAGATTTGTCACAGACCCTTGATCTAATGCCCGGGTTTTGGCTTAATGACCATCAAAATCAAAATCAGCAGCACCCTAACTCTGTAAATCTCTCATGATAAGCTGCACACTTGAAACCAGGACTGCTTAAACCTTTTCAGCCCTGGAATCAAACCGGAAAAATGTAAGCTTTTGTTTTAGGAGCCAGACAGACAAAAACATATTGCAAAGTTCTTATTTCCATCCAGGTAAATGTATGTATTTCACGGGTCAGAGGCAGCCTGGATCAGCACCCATGATGCAGACAGGGGCTCAGTGTCATCCTCAAAGCCCAGACGCATACTTTATAAAATGCCGCTGTGGGTCATTCATACTGTTTCTGATTTGCCGAAACGTTTCACACCTCTGTCTGTCTCCCTGGTCGGTCTCTCCTGCTGCAGGACCTGCTGGCGCTGGGCCTGTGTAACGCTGTAGGAGGGCTGTTCCAGTGCTTCGCCGTCAGCTGCTCCTTCTCCCGCAGCATGGTCCAGGACAGTATTGGAGTGAAGTCCCAGGTAGTCAACGACAAAAGACATAAAACCTCATCCTTCACCTTTATTCATGGATTGTATTTAGATCTGTTTCTTTCAAAGCACTTCCCGTTCATGTCTTCTCTTTGGCTTAATATTCATCTGGAGTTCTTTCTGTAGTTGATTTTATCCTCTTTTTCCTCACCTATCTTCACTTTCCATTATCTCTTGCCGTATTTCTCTCCTAACTCATTTTCCTCCACTGTTTTTTTTTAATCTCTTTTCTTAGATGGCGGGTCTGGTTTCAGCTCTGATGATTCTAACCATCTTGTTGAAGATTGGTCATCTGTTTGAGCAGCTGCCAAAGGTGAAGTGTGTCTCTAACATCTATCATTTGTGTTCAACTTGTAAGTTGTATAGTAAAAGCTCTAATCAACAGCACCTTATTGCTTACGGCTTTTCTACATTTTAATTTTCACCGTTTGTTTTTGCCAAACAATCCGATTGGTCAAAGATGTGTGATAATTGTTAGTGCTGATAATTCCCATAAATTAAAAAATAAATTCCACCCAGTGAGCAAGGGAGTCACATGTATTGCTAACCTAACTATTGTCTGAAATCTATAATACCGTTAAGGACGTTAATTAACATTGTGGGTACTTCGGTGCTGCTGACCATCATCACCACACCTAAAATCACACCCTCTTAGGTTTTATTGTTTCATTCAACACTAGCAATCAGGCTTTTTTTCTGGAGTTTCTTTACTGATAATTACAAACAGGCCAAATAGATCAGGGCAAAGTTTACCAGAGAAATTTGAAGAGTTTCATTCCAAAATGACACCTATAAAACCACTTACAAAATTGGATAGAACAAAATTCAAAAACAAATGATGGTACTTATCATGTTATTTAAGTCTTTAATTGTCAAAATAATAACACAGCTACATACTGGATCCACCATATTTTGGAGTTATTAAATGATGAACTAGCATTTTGTAAATTTAACTCTAAATGTTCTCCTCAGTTTAGTGCATATGGGCTAGAAGTATAATTTCCAATTTCACAACATCGCTATTGGATATCAGGGTAGCCAATATTGGCGATCAGCTGTTCTTAAACCGGCACTGCTTGCCATAATAAACCAATATGAACTATGGGACATATCAGTAAAGACATTTTAAGCCGTCTCAACACATGCACCGTCTGGGTATGACTCACTGTTATGATTATTAATATATTATGTCTTAACCAGTGCTGTTGTGTGTTCCAGGCAGTGCTGGCAGTGATCATTGTAGTGAATCTGCAGGGAATTCTGGCTCAGTTTAAAGATGTGTGTGTTCTCTGGAAGTCTGATAGACTGGACCTGGTAGGACACACACACACACACACACACACACACACACACACACACGCACTTATCAAAAATGTAGTTGATCATTATCCAAGCTCACAGTGTAGTTCCCTGGTTATCAACAAGGCTCTACACAATCCCCCCAATAAAACCATTGATGGCAGCTCCTCCCTCCCTCCCTCTGCGCCTCCCTCCTCCTCCCTCCTCCTCCCTCCTCCTCCCTCCTCCTCTTCTTCTTCTTCAGCTGGTGTGGGTGGCGTCGCTGGTTTCCACGCTGATCTTCAACCTGGACCTGGGTCTGGCAGTGGCTGCCGTCTTCTCGCTGCTCATCCTCATCTACAGGACACAACAGTCAGTATGAAATATCATCAGTTTACAGGTGCTACATGTGTCGTTTTACCATCAATAAATCATCACCACATTCAATTTGAGACATTAGTGTTATCGCCGTAAACAAATGAGACCATCGCTGTGAAGACTGGCAGCCTCTGCATTTTACATTTTGTGTCACCAGGTCGAATTTCATAGAAAATCTGTTGGATTGCTTTCTGGCACAAAACAGGTAGAGGGCGCTGTTCTTCCAGAGCAAACAACTAAAACTTTCAGAGTTTCTCACAATTACAAATGGTGTAATGAGTGAAGGGTCTGAGGAAAAATCACTTCCAACATGTTGATCCTCTTCAGTAAAGCCAAAGAGAAAACCTTTGACAAAAGAAGCAGAGAGCCTCCTTGCAACAGGAAGCAACAGGGATTATGGGAAATGTAGTCTTAATTTTGAGAAACACTAACAGAACCACTAGTGTGAAATAGAGGCTATCAGTCATCTTGACCATGGTCTCATATGCTTATGGTAATTATACCAAGGTATCACAATTAATTTGACAGTGATGCAAGATGCTGCACATCGCACCTTTAATGGTGTTATCACACACTTACAAGTCACTTTAAACACGTTACCAGGACAACAAGACAGCAAGTGTGTTTTTATGTAATATAACTTTGATACAACATAGTATAGGAGTCAGTAGGGGGTCTATGAGTAGGAGTAGTGTTATGTACATTATACTGTATGTGCTACAGCAATATTGTTTTGGATTTATGTTGTCTTTGTTCATTTATTCACTTTCTCCACTGAGTCATTTTTCCTGAATTCTGAATATCATACAGCTTTTGTCTTCCCTTCCCTCCTCCCTCTCCCGACTCTCCCAGGCAGAAGTGCACTCTCATTTATATCCCCACATTTTCTCATCTCTCTCTCCTCTTTCATCTTGCCCTTTTCTTCTAGTTCCTCCGGTGTTACTTTGGGTCGTATTCCTGGTACAGACTGTTACAGAGACGTGGGACTCTACACTGAGGTAAACTCACTCTGCCTCACAGATGATTTTTAAACCTCAGGCTGTTTGATTAAGTTTGGCTTAGTTCAAGTTGAGGCAAGTTAATTAAATAAAGTAATGAATACAATAAGAACACTGTAAATCAAGACTTAAGGAAAACAAATTATGTAAAACACAAAAAATCCAATCCAACAATCCTAATGGGCTTCGTATCATCCTCTTTCTCTACCTTCCTGTCCTCTGCATCCCTGTTCTGTGCATTAATGTAATGTGCTTTAATTTTTTATTTTAAAGATTACATGGTCCTGTAGGTTGAGAAAAGTACATTGCACATTACATTACACAAAATGCATTAGTATTTGTTCACCTTGTAATTACATTGTTACACCCTTGTAAGTGCATTACAGCTTTGTCACAAATCCAAAACATTTAACACTTTACTGAATCAGTCTGTCATATATGACAGCTAACATACTAAATTCTCCAATCACATAACACAAAACACAAAACAAAAACAAAAATATATCCTCAGCTGAAACCCCAATCTGTCGGTTCTATTTTTACGTAGCACTTAACTATGAACTTGTATTCTCTTTCTCCATCCTCCTCTCATCTTGCATCTGTCACATATTTCCATACCAAACACAGCCAACTCTCAGCTGAGCTGCTCTCCTGTCGCACAGTCAGACACCGACTCCCCACACAACCTCAGTCTGACACACATACAGATGTAAGTTCAAATGAAATGAAATTCAAAGTATTTTGCATTTTGCTCCATCATGCCTCAGTGTCACGTAAGAAACAGGGTTGAAGCGTGAGTATGGAGCAGGGCAATGGGGAATGTTGCAGTAGTGGCCAAACACAGCACTCACTAATGCAAATGAATGCCAGTAAACATGCAAATTAGTGAGTTAATCACCCCAGTTATCTTTCTTTTTTGATTTGGCTGCAACATGAATATTTAACCCTATTTGTGTTTGTATGTGTCATTGTCAGAATTAAACAATCTAATGGTTCGAAATTGGGCAGTGAACCATAATTCATTACCACTTTGCCACCAAACAAACTAAGCCAGGATTGACTCTTATGTTGATGCATTCATTGGCAGAGCTGAAAACAGGCTCGATGCTGATGTTACATTTCTTCTGACGGGTGTAGCTGGCTGCAGGATGTTGACTGGCATAAACAATATGGCAGAAGAAGTGACAAGTAGTTCCTCAGAAATCTCCACAATCTGTTATATCTACACATGAAACTCAACTGGACCACAACTTTGTCACAAATCCAAATCGACCCAGCAAGCGTTTGACAGTTGTCAACCCAAATGAGCACAACATTTTCACATATGATATAAAGACATGGTAAAAGCTCATATTAAAACAACTTTGGAAGCTGTTTTGAACTGATATCAGAAAGATATTTAAGTCCCAGCTTCACAAAGCGATGCAGGTAGCAGTTCTGGGCGACTACAGACGTCGTTCTAACTTTCATTTCGGCGCTGTATTTACACGCCTTTTTAACTTTGCTGCAGGCCGTCGTATCAACATCTCCTCACCGTCAAGATGTCTGCAGGGAATAAACTCTCTCCTGAATCAGTTATATGGTAGCTAACAAATTCTCCAATGAAGGTCGGTCTGTCGGAAAGCTGATGCACCGCTCTGAACAGTAAAACTGTCATATAGCCAAACAACAAAAAACAAAACAAAAATAAATCCTTGGCTGAAAATCACCATCTGTCACACATCAAAACACCAAATTGCCATCAAAGGCAATCTGTCTTGGCTCGGAGCTTCAGTGAATTCCTGTCAACTTCTCTCTCTGTTCCCTCCACTTGATTTCCTCTCCTCAGTCTGTTACACTGGAGGCCAATGAAGAAATCCCCCTGTGCATGTATCTATCTTGCATCAGAAGTGTATGCGGTGGCGGCCATTGTAGAAGTCCTCCTTCACGTATTCATCCTGTATCTATGCATTAATTCTGTATTAGTGTTGCAGGCAGTTCTTTATTTAATGCTTTATTTAATACTGTAGAACCAGGTTTGTTTACTGTAAGACAAAAGTCTAGTGTCTCTCAGGCAGCGAGTTGCCAGACAGCTCTTTGTAACTTCCAACAGCTGAAAAGAGAGCAAAACCTGATTTTTCCAAAAAATCGCAAATAGATCGTCTTAGTGCAGCAGTAGTTAAGGAAGCATGAAATAAAAAGTGAGACTTAGCTGCTGCAATTTCCGTCACTGAAACAGGAAATTTAAAATAATTCTTATTGTTTGCTGTAACTGCTTGGAATTGAAATGAAATGTTTCTCATTTACCACATCAGGAAAGTTCAGCTAGTATCAGGATAGTCAGTCCCTGAAAAAATATACAAAATGTACTTTCAATAATTTCCAGTGATTTTTCTCTTTGCTTTGCCTATATGAACATTTTTAGTAATTATTGTATTGTCATTGCATTTTGCAAACCCCATCTGCCACCTTCTGTAAGACAACAAGCAATCAAAATTCTATTTGTAGCATTTTGGAACAAAACCCTTCATTCATCATTTTTTACTGACTATGCCAAACTTTTTTCTGTCTTTCATCCAAAGTACCAAACTCTAGTTTCAACCAAGCCTGTCTGCCATCTGCACTCGTTACTGAACTCCTTATAAACCTCCTTCATTGTCTCTACTCTCCACTCTGATTTCTCCCATTATCCTCCACAATCTGTCATATGTTCAAACCCCCAAACCCACCCAACTTTAACACTGTCACACATCACCAATGTGCTGCAGAAAGCCTCTGTGACTTCCAAGTCAACGCTCATGGTTTCCATACTTAGGCTATATATTTTTGAGATTTTGCAAGACATTTCCAATGTTATGTTATATTAGGTCATGGAATCTTTCCACATTTGTTGGATGATGTCAGTTACAATTCCAGAAAGTTGGTGGTGGTCAGTATGTGTTGTTGCTTCATGTTGCTTGCATGGCTATATGTGCCGAAATGGTGTTTGTTGTTGCTGTGTTGTTGTGCTGATGATGATTTGCTGTTTCCTGTTGCTCTGCATGGCTTGTGTCCTGTCTTCAGAGTTCTTGTTTTGTTGCTGTTGCTGTCTCTATGGCGTCTTGTTGTCTTCGTTATGTAAATTTTATCACTTTATAGGTTTTAAAACATCTCGCCAAAAGGACTGCAGTTGAAAATTAGCCAGCTGGCTAACACTGGCACATTTACAGAAATGTTGATTAATGTGTGTTGTCCTTATAAATAAATAAACAAACAAACAAAAAAAAGGAGAAAGAATATTTAGGGAAACAAAGTTTATGAAACACACCAACAATACTGAATCCAGTAAATGTTGTACAATCTACATATAAGTATATTAACTATACTATTTATAGCAAAAAATAATAGTAGGATTGGATAAGCAGACTAAGGCACACTTGTACATCCAATGAAATTAGAACGAATGTGGTTTCATAACTCATATCACGTCATCCCTCCTCTGTCTCTCTCTCAATTTCCTCCTGTCTGTCACCACTAACCTACATTGCAAAATTAGAAATATTCCCCAAAACATCTTAAAAAAAAAGAAAATTTTCTACCATATTCAAAACACATGCACAATATGATATTAGAACATTGTAAAAATGTATATGAATGCTTTGGAAACTGATATCAGAAAGATATTTATGTCCTGATTTCACAAAGCGATGTGACATGACATTATTACAGTATATTCGTCTTAGAATGAACTTATCTCTGTATTTTAAATGAATCACTGTGCCGGTACATATAGTATTACATGTATCTACTGTATGTCTGTGTTTTCAACAGGTGAAGCAAGTTCCTGGCGTGACGATAATCTCCTGCTCCAGTCCGATTTACTTTGCCAACTCTGAACTGGTCTTCACAGAGATCAGAGAGGTACACACACACACACACACACACACACACACACACACACACACACACACAGAGAATAGGGAGAAATGAAGGAGATTGAAAAGATGAAGAGAAAAAAGAGAAGAGCGCGTGATCAGCATAAGAGATGATTGTGAGTGAAAGAGCAAGAGAGAGAGAGATAGAGAGAGGCAGACAGAGAGAGAGAGAGTGAGAGAGAGAGAGAGAAAGGGAGTATAATTGTAATTGGCAGTGTAAATGAATCCAGATGAGCATCAATCCCACGGCTCATTTTCTCCACATGCAGAGTGCGTTCCTCCCACATGGGGACTGTCAATACCTGCACTCTGTTTTATTTGCTTCAGTGCCAACACCTGCACTAAACAATACAGCAGGTGTGTGTGTGTGTGTGTGTGTGCCTTGCTGCTTAGCTCCTGGCTGCCTTTCCCTCTGGTGAAATCCATACATATGCGTATCTCAGAAGGATGCTAGAAGAAATTAATTTCCCACTATACATACACATTTCCCACGTTACATGGAGATTGAAAAGTGCTCTAAAAAAAAATCCCACGTCTCACTTTTCTCGTCTCTCCATCCAGACAGTGAGTCGTGATCGGAGGGGAAACCCAGCTGTGGTCCAGACCTCTTCGTCTTCCTCCTCCTCCTCCTCCTCCTCCTCCTCCTCCCCAGCCCAGACACCAACACACACACACTATCTGGTTCTGGATCTCAGCTCTGTCAACTTCATGGACTCTGTGTCCATGACAGCACTTTGCAAGGTGAGGAAATACAATTGAATTGTCCAAATATGTGTAAAAAATTTAAAGTAAACACCACACGATAAATGCTTGGAGCGGTAATCCATGAGATCCTCGTTTTGTTTTGATTTGTTTTGATTTTGGCGACATCTTTGTTGCTCAGCGCTCACTGCTGTTGTGTTTCTGCACTGCACTTCCCAGAGATCACCTGTCAATCAAACAGTGTGGGCGGAGCTTGGATTTTCTGTTGATGTTTGAGTTTCTCTTTTCTTTGTCTGTGCAGCCATGGTGGCTATCGCTGCTCATGCTAACTACCCAGTTCTTCTTCTTCTGTTTGTTCTAAACAAACTGCTGTTGCTGCATGCATCACTTCCTTTTCAGCAGAGGATTTTTTCCCAGGAAAGACCAACCAGACGTAGTGTTTAGAACAGCAAATGGAAAAGCTTTCATGCCATGCATACAGGTTTAATCACTAGTGTGTTACATCAGTCAACGATAGAAAGTAGCAAAACAGACATTTATATATATGAACATGTTGCAGATTATTACTTTAATCAGACCATATCATGAGAGGGCTTCAGCACATGTGCAAATATGTAATATCTGGTGAAGATTTAAAGAGCTATACAAAATACATATTCTTTAGCAGCTTCATAAATAATCTCCCTTGATTTATATCATGCTTGCTGCTTGCTGGATGCTGCTTTTGACATGCTTTGACCTGCTTTTTTTTTTTTTATTCTGCAATACTAATACAGTACAGATGCAGAGCAGGCTGGTCCAACTCATTAGATCCATGGAAGCTATGCTAGCTTTACCTCCCACTGGGTCTGAAACCAGTAGATTGTCCTTACAATGAGAACCACCAGGCAAAAAACACATAATATTTAGTAATTTAAGTAATAATACTCTAGTAATACTGTCCTGATTAATGATCACTAAAAAGCAGGCAGTTTTTGCACAGGGCTTTTAAGACGGAGTGGGTTGTACAATAACGAAGCTATTTTTAGCCTCGGCTGAAGTAATTATGTAATTTAATTTGGTCCTTGGAAAGTCTGAATTGCAGCGTAGGTTGGTCTGAATGAATATCAGCCTTCAGTTGCCAAATCTAAGCTAGCCCATTCTGAACTTTCTGTTCATTAAAACTGCAGCACTGATTGGCTGTGCTCGCTCTGACCCGCTTCTGCCAGCCAGACATGTATAAGACAAATCATTATGTAAGACTGTAATTGCATGTTAGATAATGAAAATATGACAGTCGACACACACACATACTCATGCACACACACACACTTCTCACAGCTTTTTCTTTAATGGATCTGGCTAGGAGGGGAGTTATCAATTGTGCTGATATGACTTGATTTGTTATCTCTTCTTCTCCTTTGATCCTAATGACGGAAGAGAAGAATAATCCTCTTTGAACAGCTTGAGAGAGGCAACGTGTGCTTTTGGGTTGTATGAGAAAAGAGAACAAATTATATTCATGATGTAAACTGGTCACGGTGATTGTGTCTGCGTGTGTGTGTGTGTGTGTGTGTGTGTGTGTGTGTGTGTGTGTTTTGTTCCATTAGGTTGTGGAGGATTTAGAAGTCCAGGACGTCAGTGTGTTTCTGGCAGCGTGCCCAGGTTAGTTTCATACTCATATATCTCCTATAATATAACACACACTCTCTAGCTTCTCTGGTGGGCTGTATGAGTGTGTGTGTGTGTGTGTGTGTGTGTGTGTGTGTGTGTTATAGCTCTCACAGGTCAGTTTCCCACCAGTCCTCCCATACTGTAGCTCTGCATGACGCTTCTTTCCCCCTGAACTTCATGTAGCTGCAGTAACTTCATACAGCGAGAAACAAATGAAATACGCACCAAAAGACACAAGCTTCAATTTGTGAAATATAAACTAAGACTGGGGCTTCTATTCTGTCAGTAACAAAGTCTGAGTAATCATTACTTGTTAAAAATATTTGTTCTGCAGTCCAATCACAGCAACAGAAATGTTGTTTACCTCTGACTTCCATGAATCAAAGTAACCTGGGAGGATTTTAATCATTTAATGTTTCACATGACAGAACAGCCTCGTCAGTTTGTTTCGTTGCACTCAGGCATCACAGCTGAAGAGGGGAAAACAAAAATCCTTTCATCCTATCAGAATGAAATGTGTTATGTTGTATATGGACTCAATTACAAACACCTTTTGTATTCTGACTTTTATTTGTTTTCTTATTAACATATTCAAATTAGTTCACGCTAACTGATAATGGAATTTGCATATCACCTAGAGCCACTCTTCTTCTCAGTAAATAAAGTCTGAGCGCATTTTCTTGTTTCATCCTGCTGAACAACTACAAAGTTGGGAATTATTGAGGGATTTGTAAACTAATTATTTTCAAAATACCATGTATACACCAAAGATTTCAGATTTTTCCTTTTTTTTTTTTTGTTTAAATATATACAGTTGAAATGCCAAAAATACAAAAAAAACATCCTCTGTAAATTAATTTTGTTATGAAGCAGCATGTTAAATTCATTGGCCATATAAGTTGAAAAAAGTGTTTTGCAAGTGTTTTGGGAATATATCATTTTGAGAAAATGGTCGTTTACATGTTGTTTTTTTGTTTTCTGTATAACTACAACTATTGTTTGTTTTGGTGATTGTTTCGTATATTTTATGAAACTGCAGTAGTTGTAGAAGCAAAATCTTATAATAGGTCAAAATTGACCAATCCAGCCAAAATTGCCATTTTCATCCGTGGTGCCTTGCCCTTAATGTGCCAAGAATCAAATTATATTGTGGATGTCTATTTCCATACTTTATTTCCCAACAGAAGGAGTCATATTCCAGCTCCAGGCGCAGGTTGTGTACTAGACAAACTGCCTATAGGTCCTGTCTCTGCAGTGCTTAAATAAGTGCTTCTTTGTTTATTGGGTCAGGAACCAAAATTGCTGCGGCGTGTGGTTAGATAGACTGACATTTAGAGGCGGTTCAACTGAAAAGTCACAGGTTCAATCCCCACAACAGCCAAGTGTCCTGTCAGAAGAACCCAGAACCCGACTCAGTCACTGCACATCTGCATAAGAGTGTCTGATAAATCCTTGAAACTTCAATGAAATGAAAGCCAGTGGACCCAAACTACTATATGCATCATCCTGTATTTCCCAACAGAGCGAGTTCTGTCCCAGCTCCAGACTCAGGGTTTTATACCAGACGGTCTGCCCCGGTCCCGTCTCTTCCCCTCCGTCCACCATGCTGTCCAGCGCTGCCTTAGCACTCTGCCCGCCCCTCTGCAGGTATATGACATGATTATTATTAGGATTTTTTAACACTTTCATTTTTATATTTTGCAATTGGGATTTACTTTCCATCAGGTGGTCTATAAACAAGCAACACGGGCTTGAAAATCATCAATAAGACCCTAAAATCATAAAAAATATTATAAAATAATAAAACTTCGTATGAAAAGGCAAGGAATCTGCATACTATTTAATCAAAGAAGGAGGCCGAAAAAGTCTTTTAAAGGCATTTTTATAAGACCCTGATGAAGATGTAGTATCGAAACGTTTGTCTGCTATTATTTGCACTTTTTGCACATTTCGGTGAGCAGAGCATGAAAAATGGCCTCCTCCTTAGTCTTTTTGATTCCTTGCCTTTTCTTATGAAGTCTCTACTAATTGGAACCTACTCACCTGCTGCCAATCAAACTAAAGGACTAACCACAGGTGCAACAGTTCCATGAATACTTTTAAAATAGTAAAACTAACATATTAAACTAAGGGTGGATGGTCACATATGCATTTTGCTGAGCTGGTATCTTAAGGCACATCAAGACACTTCATTTTGACAATTGTTTTACATAACTGCAACTGTAAATATGTACTGTACCTTAACATTTAAGGATACTTTAAAGTCACTTTAGGTCACCTTTGATGAATTCCTTTACACCTGTTGTCATCTGCTTCCAGGAAATCAACCCAGATGCGAGCGAATGTTGACGCAACAACTTGGCTGCAGCTTTTCAAAGTGAGGTGCAGTCCAGGAAAGTCATCGTTCAGCAGCAACGGGACAGAGAGAAAACTGCTCAGGTGCTTGTCCGGGCCTTTTTAGCGGCTAACAGGACAACCAGAGCTTCATTTTCCTGAGAGAGAAAGTCCTAAACACACATTTCATACATGAATGTAAGCCGCACACACACACACACACACACATCCACACACACGTCCACACAATGGATGCCGATACCCAATCATGCATCTATAATACAGCAGCCGCTACAGCCTTTTCTTTAATCAGTGTTGTGCAGTATAGAAGAACAGACGCATTGTAATGCAAAACTTATATGCAGAAAGTGAAATAGCAATAAGGAATGTGTTGATTAGCCTCCAAAATGCCAACGCCTCCCAGTCGCACAGTAACGCAGCAAAGCAAAACCAAAACACTCCTGTAGCTGCAGAGCTGGGAGGCGACTTTGTTTTCATTGCTCTGAGCTGAAAGGACCGGAGCGGCCTGTGTGTGTGTTTTGGATTCGGTGACAATGGCAGTGTTGGTTTGGGGTGACGGCGGAAAAATGTGCGACTGCCCCTCCTTCTGTTTTTTATTGGGTTTTTTTTACAGTTTCTCTCTCTGGCAGAAAGAACAGCAGCACAGCCATTCAGGCAATAGATGACTGACAAAACTTTAACTTGTGAATCGTTGTGTTTTAACCTTTTTGTTTTCATGAATATAAATGATAGAGACAATTTTGATATTTTACAATTCTCAATTTATCCGGATATTTTGCTACCTTGGTCCCGCAGAGGTTTTGGCGAGGGATTTTAGAGAATATGCACAAGAACGCACAAGCATTACATTCATGACTTTGCAATAATGTGAACTATGCAACCACAGTGTAGCAATAATCAATTTTGTGGTATATTTTATGATAGACAAATACAGAGGCTTTGTCCTGTATATTGTAGTTTATATAAAATGCTGTAAAACATAAAAACTATTGGACCAGTGTGGCTTGTTTTGAGTTTCTGAGAACAGATTTTACCTCATATCATACCACAGATTTTACACAATATAGGTTTAACAAAAAATAATACAATAAATCAATGGTGATACTGTTTGAACTCTGTTGTTGAAACTCCATATCACAGCAGACAGACGCAGCATTGATAACTTCTTAATAGAGCTGACTCGTTAAATAAATATTAGAGAGCCATAATTTTACTCCTCCCTCTGAATGGCCTCATAAATAACAACCTGTTAGATAGCAGGGGTGTGTGTTGTATTAAAGAGGTGAACCAGGGGGTAAAGGTCAAAGGTCATAATGGTTCCCCTGCCCTGCTGGTTAAATAAGCATGGAGGTTTGCTTTCACTGGCTGGGAATGCCAAAAACCCATGCAGAAAAAGTGTTGCTGTGAGGAACCACACATGTAAACCATGTCCAGAGATGGTGGAGGAGTAAAAAACATTTCACTTGCTCATCAGTATCTCCTCCTCTGCTGTTTGTCTTCTTTCTCGTTCTCTCAGCCACCTCCTGTATCAGTGAAGAGAAAATACAAAAAGGGGAGGGGACTAACATTTCTTATTTTAAAAAAAATGTATTTAAAAACATGGAAACCTGTGCTGATGACAGCCAGATGGCCAAAACATGTTGGTTTTTAATTGTTCCATCATGAAAGTAGCCGCCAAATACGGTAATGCTGCAATTATACATATAAAAATGGAACAAAATTGACAGTAAATTGGACAGTAAAACATCAGATCTAAACTTTGATAAAAAAAAAAAAATGTTTTTCAGGAAGTGAGTATTGTGTTGATATCTCAGTAATCACTAAAAAGAAGACATGCTCTTTACAGTGCAAAAGTGATTAAAAAAAGCTGTTAATAACACTATGGCGTTCTCAGTTTCCATGTTCGTGTGAAAACAAATCAAAAGTGGAAAAGTGTTAAAGGTTTCAGCTCCTGAAAGTGAAACATTTGCTTACATTTTCCGTTGTCTTCTCTTTTCTTTGTTTTTCATCATGTCAAATTAAAACCTTTTTTTTGTCACTATCTGAACTTCTTAATGTCCTTTTTTTCGGCCTGATGCCTTAACTGGCTACAACCAAAGTAATTACTAGTGCCTTAGTCAACACAGGCGCAGTATCAGACGTCTTAAAATCACACCTTAATGATATAATGGTTCAGTCGTAATAGCACACACAGTATATTTAGGGATTTGTTGCCTCACATCTACCTCTGAAACACGTGCATGCACACATTTCACCAGAGAGGGGGGGGCAGAATGCAGAAGCAGCCAGGATGAAAGAAGAGTCCCGGGCTCCCTGTTGTCCTCCAGGCCAATCAAAACGCTGTTAGCAGAGATGATTTGGATCCATGGACCACTGGGTTTTTGGGCCCAGATCTCTTCCACTGCTCCACTCTGCTGTCAGTCACCCCAGATGGGACTCGAACCCACAATCCCTGGCTTAGGAGGCCAGTGCCTTATCCATTAGGCCACTGGGGCTACAGGGTTGATGAGAGAGAGAGAAAAAGGTAGAGAGACAGCACAGAGAACAACAGAGTGCTGTAGTGAAGTGACAGAATAAACAAGCACATATACGTTGAGGCCCACGGCGCACTGGTTTAAATCACAGAACGTGATGAAAATTTGTCCGCAGCTGGAGTGTTTAACTTTAGAAATTAAACACCATTTTAATATTGATAACCATGGTATTCCATACTTAAAATGATGTAAATCAGTAGGCTAACTTTATTAACTCACCAACGCACAGGCTCCATGCAAACCGTCCCTGCGTGAGTGACTGAGTGACCTGAAGTAACCCGGGGCAACAGCTGATTTGTGCAGGCGCCATGTAAACCGCCCCTGAGTGAGTGAGTGAGTGAGTGAGTGAGTGACTGAGTGAGTGACTGAGTGACTGAATGAGTGACCTGAAATGACCACTTTCTGCCCACGGCGCTCGCTCTGCATGGCGCGCTGTGGGAAAAATGAGAAGCTTATGACCAACATGCTGGTAGTCCTGAACCCAGGCTGTTTTCCTGACATCTACAGTCTGTGGCTTATATCCCCAATTCATAAGAGTGGAGACAAATTGAACCCATATGTAGAGAGAATTACAGAGGCATATGATTGAGCAATAATCTGGGGAAGATGTTTAAACAACAGAATTTCCTTCAATTTCCTTAACAGAGATAATGTCTTGACAAAGCATTCCTCCAAAACCCAAACTCCAAAAAATTCCCCCAAATTTCTTCCAAAACATGAAAAAACATGTTCAACATCTAAAGAATGCTCTGCACTGCCTCATTAGGAAACATTTGTGAATATTTTTGTTTGTTTTGTGGCCTAGTTCATTTCAGCATGTGTGGCCCCAGTGGGAATCAAACCTCTTCCACTAACAGTTTCAGTGCCTGATAACAACAATAATTCACTTTTGCGTTTTGGTTTCTTTATCCCAAATGTTACAAATATGATTATTTTCTTTGTATCATAATTTTAACTTCAGTTACTCTAGTTGAAGGTCGGAAAGCAGTGTTAGTTTGATTGACAGTCAGTTGGACAGGCTCAGCCTGTGTGCATTCTTCGTGCTTTCGGTGCGTCACTGTCTCTCTATGTTTCTGTTCCTGAAGCCCCAGTGGCCTAATGGATAAGGCGCTGGCCTCCTAAGCCAGGGATTGTGGGTTCGAGTCCCATCTGGGGTGACTGACAGCAGACTGGTGCAGTGGAAGAGTGCTGGGCTCAAAACCAAGAGGTCCATGGCTCCAAACCATCATCTGCTAACAGACTTTTACGATCTTGTACACTCAGAGAGAGAAATAGAGTGGCAGATGCAAAGAGAGAGAGAAGAAAATGAGAAATAAATCAGATTACAGCAACAGAGATACAGATAGAGAATGCAGAGAACATAGAACAGAAAATAATACCATAACACACCATTTGGTGGATGCTGTTATCCAGAGCAGCACCTCATTGACCTAGTTACTTTTCAGGATGAGTGGCCCCAGTGGGAATCAAACCTCTTCCACTGACAGCTTCAGGTTCTTGCCCTGAAACATAAAACACTGTTAGCAGAGGATGGTTCGGATCCATCGACCTGTTGGTTTTGGGTCCAGCACTCTTCCACTACTCCACTTTGCTGTCAGTCGCCCCAGATGGGACTCGAACCCACAATCCCTGGCTTAGGAGGCCAGTGTCTTATCCATTAGGCCAGTGGTTCTCAACTTGGCGTCTGGGGACCACCAAGGGTCCTTGAGGGGGTTCCAGGGGGGTCCCCATTAAATTGATGAAGTGTTAAACTTCACCATTATTTAATTAAGAAGTTAACACAATTAGAGAATGTAGAAGAAAGACTATTTTGATCATAGTTTCACTGTTATCTCTCTTCCTACAATGCTGATAGTCATGGAATTCTGGGCAAAATCATATCTAACAATAAAAATATTTGCAGATTTGGGTTCGAGAGACAAAATCTCATCAAATGGGGGTCCCTAGCCCTAATGTGGACTAAATTAGGGGTCCTTGATATGAAAAAGGTTGAGAATCACTGCATTAGGCCACTGGGACTTCAGTAGTGACAAGTGAGGAAGAGAAACAGAGAGATACAGCAACACACTGAGAACAACAGGGTGATGTAGTGAAGTGACAGAATACAAAAAGAGTCTGTTTTCCTCACATCTACAGTGAGTTAGTTTAGGGTTAGTAACCCTAACCCTAAAATCTAGACTAACTAAACTCTAAAATTTGTTTAGGTCACACTGAATTATTAAATTGCCACTGAAAGGGATCATTTCTTTATTTCTTTGATTCTGTCTTTACATGTAATGATGTCTGGTGTTGCAAGGGGATGATTATTATTGAGTGTGTTTGTAGATTGTATTCCCTCATTTAGGATTTTTCCATCTTTCAGTCATCTTGTTTATGATTATGTTATTGATTGATTGTTTTCGATTATGCAACGTATGCACATATATATTTACCACCTTGATCACTTTTGTGTAGATCCAACTGAATGAACATACTTGTGTTAGAAATGTTAATTAGGGGGGATTGTTGAATTGTGTACACTGTGTTCTTGTTAGCTGAAAGCTGAAAGCTGACCTAGTTTCAGGATGTGCCTGATGTTCCTGCTACAAGGCCGTTCAGCTCCAAGCGTCAGTCGGACGTCAGCTATCAGGCGTAGGGAGACATTTATCTGTCATGTACGTAACTGACCACTATACAGATCACTGGTCTCTCTCAGTACGGAGAGACTGACATCACTGACTGTTCATGTTGTTCTTCTCCAAAGATGCATCATTAAACTTCTACCAACAGATCAGATCGACTCCTGTCTGTTCCTGTGCGCCGGTATCAATAAAATCACCATAATACAACACTTGTATCCTTAATTCATAAGAGTGGAGACAAACTTAACCTATATATATATATGTATATATCTGATATATATATATATAGAATTACTGAGGCATGTGATTGAGCAATAATCTGGGTAAATAAGTGATTTAAATAGAATTATCAATTTCCTTAACAAACACGTCTTGACAAAACAATCAAACTGAATTTCTTCCAAAACAAAAATAAATTTTTGAAAATACATAAAAACATCCCAAAATAATTTTCTCCAAGACATCAAACAACATATATAGCATCTACAGTATAGACTTCGCTGCCTCGTTAGCGAAAAAATAAGATTTTTTTTTGCTTGTTTTGTATATTTTAAATAAAGTAGTTGATTCAAGCTGGCATGAAGATCTGTACACACTGTTTTAATGTGGTGTAAAAAAGTACAAGGTGTTGCTGGTCTGTAGCTGCAACAACACCAAAAAATGTATCATTTATGTCTCCTGTTAGTATTGTTTCAGAATAACAAACTACTAAGGCCTTATAAATTATTGAGTGTATTTAGCATTATAAATGCCTTCTGATGCAAAGTATCCACTCATTTATGTCTCATTTACATTTCTATATAGGTAAACAAATCTGGAATTTCTAATAAACAATCTCTTTATTTACTATAATAACTCCTTGGTTTTGTATATTGCACATTACTGTCTCCTTAATATGAGGTTAGTGATACATTTCAGTATAATGGAAAAAAATTGTGACCATTCAATTTGTATGTTATGCAATATTTATATAAATGTAGTTGGACCAATCTACAACCTCTGGCCAACCTCAAGTCAATGAATTGAATTGACAGAGAAAGAAAAGGAGAACTAGAGTGACAGATGCAAAGAGAGAGAGAAGAAAATGAGAAATAAATCATATTAGAGCGACAGAGATACAAAGAGAGAATGCAGAGAATGAGAAAATGAAATGAACATTATAAAATGCCTTACCATCTGGTGGATGCTGTTATCCAAACAGCCACACTGACCTCGTTCATTGTTAGGGTGAATGGCCCCAGTTGGAATCAAATCTCTTCCACTAACAAAATGAAGCTATTTCCACTGAACTGTGCAGGGTTTTCAATGTTTTGCATAAATACATGTTCACTGATAAACAGTCATTGAATTTAATTGACAGAGAGACAGAGAACTAGAGAGAAAAATGTAAAGAGAGACAGAGAAGAAAATGAGAAATAATATTATTAGAGAGAGAATACGGAGAGAGAATCTAGAGGCTGAAAAACATAAAGAGAATATAACATAATATGCCTTTTTGGTGGATGTTGTTATCTAGAGCACCTCACTGACCATTTCATTTTCAGGATGGGCGGCCCCAGTGGGAATCAAACCCTCTTGCCCTGAACTGCACAGAACCATAAAAGCCTGTTGGCAGATGCTGGTTTGGATGAACGGACCTCTGGGTTTTGGGACGAGGACACTTCCACCCCTCCACTCTGCTGTCAGTCACCCCAGATGGGACTCGAACCCACAATCCCTGGCTTAGGAGGCCAGTGCCTTATCCATTAGGCCACTGGGGCTACTGGGAAAGGGTTCATCATGGAGGAAATAGTGCATTTAAAAAGAAAATGTATTAAATAAGCCCTCAGTTTCAGTGCTATATAATCACTCCTACTACAACTACTGTATGGAGATCACAGATTGTGGCTTTAATTAACACAAAAACTAATAGAAACTTATAACATAAACTGTGACATTTTTGAGGGCATAAAGTTTTTCTTAATCTCTTCACTTCACTGCTTACTTGCTGAATTGTATTTGTTGCGTGGCAAAATTAGGTTATTGACCATTATGTCAGGAAATATTTGGAAGAGCTGGGCCTTGCCGATTTCAATGTAATAATATATTGATTCACATTCACACACACATCGAATTTTATCTAACACTTTTGATAGTTTTGAACAGCTGCCCCAGAGTCAAATCAGCTGTATGAGTGGACAAACAACTCTCCAATCAACAGTTGTCAACTCCAAATAATTTACTGTTCATTTACTTTACTGTGTATTATCCAGATTGACTAATGAGTGCTAAAGCGGAATAAACAAAAAATTCCTAGATCACCAACATTACAACCAATAGAGTAAAGAGTCAAAGCCACAGTGCCTGGACAACAGGTGCATCACATAATTTATTCCTTCAGTGTGTCCTGAGAAAGATCATGTGAGATAGAAAAGGCAAAGAGAGGATAAATAGATGACTCTGTCCTCAAGAAATCTCACTGTTTGAACTGCTTCGTTAGCCAGTATCTGGTCAATCTTGTGGTTAATTTGTCCTCCATTCACTTTAGTGTGGTTTAAGCATAAACACACTGACTGTGCTGAAATGACTGACTAATCTAATCACACACAGATAAGACTTATCTTGGACTCATTTCTATGCATGCTGTATGTGATTCTGCGTATACATCTGTGCACCCATTGCTCTAATTGTCTGTATGTCTGCATGTATGTATAGCATGCTGTATATAAGTCTAAACTCAATTTTTGCTGTATATAAGTCTAAACTCAATATGGAATACAGTAAAATAAACAAAAAGTGATCAGCGTTCTTTACATTAAAAAGGAATAAAAGTCTACGGAACAAAGTCTATCGACCTGTCTGCAGCTGCAAGGTGACTTTATAACTCACGTTTGGTTTTTGAACTTTGCCCTCTATCTTCACAACAATGTCCAACACTGTATGTAAACTTCTCTTCAAGGTCTCAGAGCAGAGCAGCAGAGGGGGGAACGGGACAGTCTCACACTCATTGACAGAGGACAATTAGGTGAAGGAGAGAAGGGAATTACACCTGCAGGGGCGTTTCTTCTCTTCCCTGGATCAGAGGATTTCACCTGGATGTCTACAGACCATCTTTGGATCCTCTTGATTGCAGATTTTACTCAAGAACCATATTTTCCCTGATCTGTTGGGTGCAGAAAAGAATAAGCTAGAGGTGTTGTATAATCGTCACACAGGCTGAGTTTTCAAAATTGGATGTCAGCACCTGGAACAGCTTGGATCTGATGGAAAACCCCGCCGCAGGTTCAATTTGAAGCACAAGGACCGCTGCACACAGGCAGGATTAATTCTTCATAAAGTGGGATGTACAGTCTTTGATCCCCGGACTGGATTGAAGGAACGTTTTTATTGAGGTAGGAGGCTTTCACAGCTGCCCTGACCCATAACTGAGAGAGGCAGATTTAGACGAAGGGCTTTTCTTCTGAACGGGAGGAGCCAGAAGAGGACTTCAGCAGACTCACACAGTAACAGACAAACCTTTGGAGTTTGCCACTTCTGCACAGCAGGGCATTTCGCTGATACAGTCGCACCAGACAAGGTATTGTAATTATATTATTATCGTCTCCAGCTTCCCTCTTGCCAAAAGAAAATTGATTTAAAACTTAATCTCAGATGAATGCGGTGAAAAAATCTGATTTTTCATACCATTCGCTCAGTGATAAATCAACTAACAACTAATCTTTCTCTCACTGATGAATCAACCCCACAACAGCTAAGTGGAAGTGTAATTTTCAGACAGGCTGTAAGGCACTACCAGGGCTGTAATTTACAATTACATTTAAAGCATTCAGCTGACACTGACTTACTCAGAGTGACTCCCAATGAGTGCAGGAGTAGAATTAGCTTCCAGGTGCTACAAACATCGATATATCATTGTCAAATTAATCATGATAACGTGGTATAATTACTGTAAACAAATGAGACCATGGTGGAGATGATTGGTAGCCTCTAGCCTCACACCGGTGGCATTGTTAGTGCTAGTGTTTCAATCTCAAAATTAAGACCACACTTCCCATAAATCCTGTTGCTTTGTGTTGCCTAGAGGATGTTTCCACTTGTTCCCCCTCCTCCTCCCTGGCGTTTTTGGCCTTTCACTCCACTTCACCACTTCTAAATAAACTCTGAAAGCTTTAGCTCTGTTTGCTCTGGAAGAACAGCACCCTCTTCCTGTTTTGTGCCATAAAGCAATCTCCCTTTGTGTTGTAAAGCAATCCAGCAGATTTCCTGCAAAATCTGAATCAGTGGCACACAATATAAAATGCAGTGTAGAGGCCGGTAGAGGCTGACAATCTTCTCAGTGATGGTCATGTTTGTTTACGGTAATAATACTAATATCTCAAAATGAATGTGGTGATGATTTATTGATGTTAAAATGCTAGATCCTCCTCCAACTTAGCACCTTGCATTCCAATTTTCAATTATATTATAAGCAACCAATAGTAAGGAGTGTGAGTGTCAAAGCCACAGGAAACAGATAAAATAAAACAAATGAAGAGTCTTTAGATATTTTTTTTCTCCACTTTTTTACTGGGGGAAAAAAGTGGCACATGCTCTCACGTAATGATTGCAGCTATGTTAGATACACATATCATGGAATATTATCACGGTGATCACATATTGGAATGTAAGGATGGATGTAAGTGTCTGTATTTTTGAAAGAATGATTAAAAAGAATGGGTAAAGATTTTCTGGAAAACATATATAGCATTTTGGAATGAGAGACCTTAAATATTCCTCCACCCCAAGTGTAGCAGCTGTTTGGATCCATGATGGAGAGGAGGCGAGCAGGCTACAGCGTCCACAGGGAGGTCCTGGATGAAGAAGCCGTGGACGAGATGGCAGAGAAGTCTGACACCAAAACAACTCTGTCAGAGAAAGTCAGAGAGTCTATGAGGTAAAGTCTGTTAAGTCTAACATGTATCTCATCCCATCTTTCACTTATATACTCTTGTTATGTGATATGTTCATATCTTCTTGAACCTGTAATAAGCCTTGCAGCAGCATTTTGGACCATCTGCAGCTGATGTAGAGAGCTAGAGGCAACAAAGGCATTGACAACTCTCTCTCTCCTCTCTCTCTCTCTCTCTCTCTCTCTCTCTCTCTCTC
>NC_136010.1:6011568-6024068 GCF_048128805.1 Centroberyx gerrardi
AAAGTGAATGAGAAACGGAATGTGTGTGAATATGAACCAGGGTGTTGCTGAAAAAGAGTCAATTTTTCTTGGATAAATAAGGATTAAAATGAAAACTGTGCTCTATATTTGTTACATAAATCTCTTTTTG
Organism: Centroberyx gerrardi; assembly: GCF_048128805.1. Taxonomy (NCBI): domain Eukaryota; kingdom Metazoa; phylum Chordata; class Actinopteri; order Beryciformes; family Berycidae; genus Centroberyx; species Centroberyx gerrardi. The sequence goes on from NC_136010.1 coordinate 6,011,699, forward strand.
TTTCTCTTTGCAGGCGGTTTTGGCCGCCATCATCTACGTAAACCTGCATGGAATGATGAAGCAATTCATGGACATTCCTGCGCTGTGGAGGAGCAACAAAGTGGACATGGTGAGTGTACAGGGAAGGAGACAAGGAGACATGGTGAGCGTACAGGGGAGGAGACAAGGGGATGTGATGAGTGTATAGGGAAGGAGACAAGGGGACATGGTGAGTGTACTGGGAAGGAGACAAGGAGACATGGTGAATGTACAGGGAAAGAGACAAGGAGACGTGGTGAGTGTACAGGGAAGGAGACAAGGAGACGTGGTGAGTGTACAGGGGAGGAGACAAGTAGACGTGGTGAGTGTACAGGGGAGGAGACAAGGAGACGCGGTGAGTGTACAGGGGAGGAGACAAGGAGACATGGTGAGTGTACGGGGAGGAGACAAGGTGACATGGTGAGTATAGTGGGAAGGTGATAAGGAGGCATGATGAGTGTGCTGGGAAGGAGACAAGGAGGCATGATGAGTGTATAGGGAAGGAGACAAGGAGGCATGGTGAGTGTACTGGGAAGGAGACAAAGAGACATGGTAGGTGTACTGGGAAGGAGACAAGGTGACATGGTGAGTGTACAGGGGAGGAGACAAGGTGACGTGGTGAGTGTACAGGGAAGGAGACAAGGAGACATGGTGAGTGTACAGGGGAGGAGACAAGGGGACATGGTGAGTGTAGTGGGAAGGAGATAAGGAGGCATGGTGAGTGTGCTGGGAAGTAGACAAGGAGGCATGGTGAGTGTACAGGGAAGGAGACAAGGAGACATGGTGAGTGTACTGGGAAAGAGACAAGGAGACATGGTGAGGGTACTGGGAGGAGACAAGGAGACATGGTGAGTGTACAGGGACGAGACAAGGGGACATGGGGTGAGTGTACTGGGAAAGAGACAAGGAGACATGGTGAGTGTACTGGGAAGGAGACAAGGAGACATGGTGAGTGTACAGGGACGGAGACAAGGTGACATGGTGAATGTACAGGGAAGGAGACAAGGTGACATGGTGAGTGTACAGGGAAGGAGACAAGGAGGCATGGTGAGTGTACAGGGGAGGAGACAAGGTGACGTGGTGAGTGTACAGGGAAGGAGACAAGGAGACATGGTGAGTGTACAGGGGAGGAGACAAGGGGCCGTGGTGAGTGTAGTGGGAAGGAGATAAGGAGACATGGTGAGTGTACAGGGGAGGAGACAAGGGGACGTGGTGAGTGTAGTGGGAAGGAGATAAGGAGGCATGGTGAGTGTGCTGGGAAGTAGACAAGGAGGCATGGTGAGTGTACTGGGAAAGAGACAAGGAGACATGGTGAGGGTACTGGGAGGAGACAAGGGGACGTGGTGAGTGTAGTGGGAAGGAGATAAGGAGGCATGGTGAGTGTGCTGGGAAGGAGACAAGGAGGCATGGTGAGTGTATAGGGAAGGAGACAAGGAGGCATGGTGAGTGTACTGGGAAGGAGACAAAGAGACATGGTAGGTGTACTGGGAAGGAGACAAGGTGACATGGTGAGTGTACAGGGAAGGAGACAAGGAGACATGGTGAGTGTACTGGGAAAGAGACAAGGAGACATGGTGAGGGTACTGGGAGGAGACAAGGAGACATGGTGAGTGTACAGGGACGGAGACAAGGGGACATGGTGAGTGTACTGGGAAAGAGACAAGGAGGCATGTTGTGTGTACTGGGAAAGAGACAAGGAGGCATGTTGTGTGAACTGGGAGGAGACAAGAGGACACGTGAGTGTACTGGGAAGGAGACAAGGAGACATGGTGAATGTACAGGGGAGGAGACAAGGGGGCATGGTGAGTGCGCGGGAAGGAGACAAGGTGACATGGTGAGTGTACAGGAAGGAGACAAGGAGACATGGTTAGTGTACTGGAAAGTGGACAAGGTTACTGTTTAGTGTACTAAAACATTTTGGTAACAGGATGAACTGCAGTTGTTCCCATCATGCATCATCATCCATCAGCCATCATTTCAGTTATTTCACTCAATTTCCTGCTTTTTTCTCCTTTTTTTTCCATCTCCTAATGTTTTTCTATGTTTTTTCCTAATGTGTTTTGCCTTTATTTTGTTCTTTTATTCTTTCTTTCTTTCTTTCTTTCTGTCTTTCTTTCTTTCTTTCTTTCTTTCTTTGTCTTTCCTTCTTTCTTTCTTTCTGTCTTTCTTGCTTGCTTTCCATCTTTCTTTCTTTTTCTTTCTTACTTTCTTTCCTTCTTTCTATCTTTCTTATTCTTTCTTGCTTTCTTGTTTACACAAATTCATGAAAGGTGAACTGAAGTTTGAATTTTAAACACTCTCTCTCTCTCTCTCTCCCTCCCCCCCCCTCTCTCTCTCTCTCTCTCTCTCTCTCTCTCTCTCTCTCTCTCTCCAGGTGGTGTGGGTGGCCACTTTCATCCTCACTGTGCTCTTCAACCCTGATCTGGGACTGGCTGCTTCAATCGGCTTCTCCATGCTCACCGTCATCTTCAGGACGCAGCTGTGAGAACACACACACACTTACACACTAAAACACACACACACACACATATACTTTTCGTAGTGAGAAGTTAAGCCCTGTGGATATATTCGCCCTGGGACGGTTTGTGGTCATGTCTAGCATTTAACTGCCACACCCAGCAATTTACTCAGTCCTGCAGTTACAGACCACACCTAACCGCAGACACATATTACACAATGCTAATACACACACAATTACTTTGTTTTATGGGTGTGTGTGTGTGTGTGTGTGTGTTCCAGGCCCACGTACTCCCTCCTTGGGCAGGTCCCAGACACAGACATTTACAAGCCAGTGGAGGAATATAATCAGGTACTGTACGTATTTGTGGAAAGCAGGGGTGAAGTGGAGCGCGGGTCCAGAGGTGGAGAGAATAACCAGAGTGTGTTTCATTACCAAATGCAGAGTGACTAATATAAACAAACACAGTCCTTATGAGCTCTTGTGGGTGCAGAGTTCCTCTCTCACCTCTGGTCTCGTTCCCCCGACTGAAAAAGCAGAGGAGACAAATATAGAGATGTTAATTGGAGTCGTGTGTGTGTCATCAGACCTCGCCGCTCTCCGCCTCGCTGCCAACGCTCCACCTGCACTCCTCACATTTATATTTATATAACATGTTCGTTTTTCTGTTTTTTGTTTCAAATTTGGACTTCCTGTAAATGAAGAATTAAAGGGTAACTTCGGTATTTTTCAACCTGGACCCTATTTTCCCATCTTTTTGTGTCTAAGTGACTTTTAAACGGGACAACAATTTTTGAAATTGGTCCAGTATTGAGCGAGATCGATTCAGCCGGCAGCCGCGAAACGAGCTGCAATGTAATCTGACGGGGCAAATCTCACCGTCAATGTACATCCACTAAAAGTTCTTGTTTTTGTCACTGACAGGCTCAGATTATTATTATAAGTGTCTGACAACATTATGGAAAGGACCGTACAGAGAAATGAAACGTTTTCCTTTACCTTTCGCTTGATCCGGTCTGTGTGTAACCAAGTCTCGCTCAAGTCTCGCGAGAGTTGAGTTGTTGCAGGAAGTCAACTGTGGAAACGTGAGTGAGAGTTGGAGAGAGGCGTGCCGGGAGGAGTTGTCAGACACTTATAATAACAATCTGAGCCTGTCAGTGGTAAAAACAAGAACTTTTAGTGGACGTACATTGACGGTGAGATTTGCCCCGTCGGATTACATTGCAGCTCGTTTTGCGGCTGACGGCTGAAGCGATCTCGCTCAATACTGGACCAATTTCAAAAATTGTTGTCCCCTTTAGTCACTTAGACACAAAAAGATGGGAAAATAGGGTCCAGGTTGAAAAATACCGAAGTTACCCTTTAATTTCCAAATACATTATTGAACAATTAAATGGAAAATATCTGGTCTTGTCTGATGTGTAATAAAAGGCCAATATATCTAGTTGCTACCAGTCTCTCTTCATACCTATTAGCATTTGAACGTTATTATCTCACCATTTTACAGTCTGTTAACAGTGAACACACACACATTTGTAAAAGTTGACATAAAAGTTGACATGGCTAAAACAGATTATTAGATTTGAATTCACTGATAATCTAAAAATGAGGGTTAGGATGATATTCCCACTTAGCCCCGCCTCTCTGTTTGCAGCTATAGATAAGAATGCCGTGACGTTTCAAATGGGCCACGCCTACAAAGTGTGGTACAAGTGAGAAACTCTGTTTAAATTTCTGTGTTCAAAACAATAAATCGACATTTTCTGTGGCTGCTTTTTCTGTGTTCTAATAATTTATGTGAAATGGATATGTTGTTGTTAATTGCTCATAACCTTTTCACATCTCTCAAACAACGACATGATCATATAAAGCATTCTGGGTAATTTTCTCACAATTATGCTGTTCTTCATAACCCCCTACTGCAATGAGATAGATAGATAGATAGATAGATAGATAGATAGATAGATAGATAGATAGATTGATTGATTGATTGATTGATTGATTGATTGATTGACTGATTGATTGATGTCTGTCAGGTGAGGCAGGTGCCAGGAGTGCTGATCTTCCGTTCCTCTGCCACACTCTACTTTGCCAACGCTGAGATGTACCAAGACGCCCTGGCAGAAAAGGTGAAGACACACACACACACACACACACACACACCTACACACACACACACACGCACACACACAACAAGGAAGCCCAAAAACACAGGATTACACACAGGACTACACACACATGGATGCAGAGTGAGACGCGCTCACAGAAAATCACACCACCATGGACACACAAGCACAAATTCGCATTAACACACACACACACACACACACACAGAAAGAGAAACAACCAGCGGCAATTCCCCTTGTCACAATTTCCATGCAATTAACAATTAGCACCGTCTTTGACACATTAATAACTGACCCGTTTTTCCTTGACATTTCACCACTTCACACATCAGAGCTGTGACAGACATTGTTAAAAATGTCATCCCATCCCCTGCTCTTCCCCTCCCTTCCTTTCCACTTTGTTTTACACCCCCGTCCTTCCTCCTCCACCCCCTCCTCCTCCTCCTCCTCCTCCTCCTCCTCCTCCTCCTCCTCCGCCTCATCCTCCTCTTCTTCCTCTTCTCATCTCCCTGTCACATTCCATGGGGCTAAATGGAGGACAAATTGAGGGAAGGTGATAAAAGACGACAAAAGATGGAGGGAGAGAGGGAGGGTGAAGAGGCGAGAGGGAGGGAGTGAGTGAATAAGCGAGGGAGATAATGGGACGTCTCATTCATTTAAATGTCAGTATGTCAGAGCCGGCTTGCTCTTTTCATTAGAATCTTTGATGCAAAAATCTGCTTATATAGAGCGGTTGTTGACTGGCAGCGGCTTTTCTGTTTTACGTAAAAATCGTATGTGGCTGGTAAAATAGTGAAAGGTTTTGGAATCCAACACTGTTTATACACACTTTGAGCAACTTGGTTGATGTGTTGCTCTTTTCTGACTCACTGTTGGCGGTGTGAGAAGCTCCGATCGCATCTATGCAGCAGTCTGCAGCTGCAAAGTTTTGAGCAGGCAAATTATGTATTTTGGTATCGCCTTTCATAGTGTTACATTGTTTTGATGAGCTAACAAAGCTAGCAGCTAGCAGGTTAGGTGGCATTCATCAGAAATAAACAAAAAATCAATAAAATGACTTCCGAGGTTACCATCGACCCCAACAATGGATGCAACTGTTCTCCAAGCATCAAATTAAAGTTGTAGAGAGGCTGGATGGCTGCACTGTTGTTTATGAAACAAATTCACACCGATATGGAAACAAGGAAGTGCGGAAATCTGCGGAAAAGTTCAGCCCTAGCCAACCTTTCTCAGTTGACAAGTTGGACCAGCCACACATCAGCCGAGTTTCTCTGGAACTCAGCTCTATAGGAAATTAATGGATTCTTAGTCACTTGTTGATCATGTTGCTCGCAGTGTTTATGCTAGATAATTTAAATACTAATGTGATACTTCATTGGTCCCCTAAAGCAGAAATTCATCTCTTGGCTTGCCCCCCTCCATAGACAGGTCAGAGGTCAGAGGTCAGCTACAGATCTGAATTCCTACCAGATCCAAGCTGGTGAGGATTCAGTGTCTTGCCGACACAAAGGCTTGAAGGATGGTCTCTTGCTGTCACATGCTCTCTCTCTCTCTCACACACACACACACACACACACACATATGCATATACATACACTGACGGCTATTCAGCTATTCAGGCTATCTGTCAGCCATGCTGGATTTTGCATCTGTCATGTATGCATCCTCTGCCATTTATCAAACCAGTGTTGCTTTGCACATCAACCGTTATACATATATATATATATATATATATATATATATATATATATATATATATATATACATATACATATACATAGATATACATCTTCTAGTCTCCGCTGGCTTACAGTTTTTCTCAGTCGCTTTGGTACATTTCTCGAATCATCCTTAACATTTGCAAAACAGTAAGTGTATTTCTCGAAACAGTTCGTACAAACAGCACCACACAATGGATTACCTGCACAAGCCCGTAACTTGCTCAAAATCCTAATCCTAATATTTATGTCAATGAACATGTCAGTGCCATCAGAATTACAAGTCCATGTGTGATTGTTTACAAACAAGATAGTCAAAATGCTTAGCCATGTTGTCAATATAACAGTGACTCTGTAAGTATTTTCTGATGTAAACTATGGCTAAGGTTTTGATGACAATGATTGAAAATGCACAAGGCTGCACTTTTTCTGTATGGCATATTTCAATTTCAACAGTACAAAGTTACACATTACTGCATGTGGGAGATTGATTGCAAGAGATTGGACAGGATTCACATTTACGCTTTTACTGTTTGTACTGTAATTTGTTGACAGACCATGTCATTGTGATACAGAAAAGAAAAAGACAAGACTGTTTTACAGCACTGCATAGCACAAAGGAAAAAAATACAAAATTAGAAATGTAAACATAGGAAACACCCCTTAGGCAGAACTGTAGTTACAGTGCGGTCTTTCTACACCTCCTGACGTTCCTGTCCTGTAACACTGTGTTGTGTTGTGCTCTGTCTGTATCTGCTGCCAATTGAAGGTTCATGAGATGCACCTCTGAGCTATTTTAGAGAACCGGTTGATCATTGGTTGATCTAACGCTTCACACATTCCCTTTCATTAGTGAAAGTCAAGATTCACCTGAGAGCAATTCATCAATTCAGGACACATTTACAAAAAAAGTCTAATAGAAATGTATAGAAAATATGCTTGACAGATTATGACAACTGGTTCAACCATTTTGCATGTAATGACTTAAGCAATGAGCTAATGCCTAGATGTTTTGGGGGGTAAGACTATTCAACAGAGAACCAGTATAATACATTTTGATCAACATGACACAAACAGCAGACAATTGTACATAATCATTTGCATGAATGTGCCAAAGCATTTGCAATTTGTTCAAAAGAATGAGAAACTGCTTTTATGATGTGGACAAGTGACTAGATGATGTGGAGGTTGAACAAGTAGTTTTGAGAATTTCAATTCTGATCTGAGAAACGTACCAAAGCGACTGAGAAAAACAGTAATGTGTCATCACCAATCAAAACACATTCCTCCTGCACCTCATGTGTTTGACAGCTAAAGCAATCTGGACTGAATGCCTGGAACGCAGCTCAGCCTGCTGAACAACAGGACTGTCCTGTCAGCTGTAGTGAGTGTGTCTCCAGTTGTATGAGTAGGGAGGGAGGCATGTCAATCATAAAGGCTGCTACCTGCTTTACCTGGTCTGTTGGTTTATGTATTGGTTTTGTATTGAAGGAAACAGTTTATTGTGTGTGGATAAATAACTACAATGGGTGTTTGTGTGGCCAGGAATGCTAATAAGCTTTAATTACCACACCTTACAATCTGAAAGTAATAATCCACAACATTCTCATCTAATTTAGTGTCTGTTTTGCTGCTTTCTGACGCTGCTTTATATAACACAACAGTGATTCAACCTATCTTTCTCTCTCTCACACTCTTTTTTTTACTTGATTTCACAGTTCTCTTTTACATCCATTCTGTGTAGTTAGGGGGGTTTAAGTCACTTGGAGACATAAAACAGTGAGAGTGAAAACAATCCAATAGGATGTTTGTTAAGCAGGGATCTGTAGTTCAGACTGGTTCATGCAGTGTGCAGCCACACCGTGTGAGGAGGTACTAAGATGACAATGTTTTGACAGAAGAAGAATACAGTAAGTCACGGAGGTATGAGGAAGGATTAGTGTGTGCTGCTTTGTTGTTGGACACTAATAAAAACACACCTGTCCAAAAGAATCTGGACAGTTTACAGTTGGACTGGTGTTTGTCAGAATGAAACTTTACACGATGAGTAAGGACACAAATACAAACACTTTTTGCAATTTGACTTTTATATGTTTTGTCATATGGAAATTTAACAATATTTCCTTAAAAATGACATCAGTTGTAACACTTTTTTTTTTTTTAATGGATTAAATCTGTGCAGATTCCTGTTTCAATCTGATAATGACCAACTAAATAGTTGGTAATTTCCAGAAGGATTTTGTTTTTGTATGTCATAAAAAATTCTCATGTTTACCAATTTTTTCATATAGAATATATGAAAAATAAGTTACAAAAGATATTAGAGAAAGTTTCTGCAAATTACCAGGTTTTTGGTTGCTGTATCTACAAATTAAGTTTAAAAAAAAAAGTGGTTTGCATACAAGGAGGAGGTCATGTTAAGAAAATGGGCGCCAAGTTGCTAAAAGAAGCTAATTTTGTGCCTCATCCTGAAGTATGAAGAAGTAGTTAGGTGATAAAGTTTGGGCAGTAGAAGAATGAACTTGACTGTGTTTACTGTGTGTTTACTGTGTGTTTACTGTGTGTTTACTGTGTGTTTACTGTGTGTTTACTGTGTGCGGTTGACTTCCACTGTTTCTCTCAGTCTGGCATTGACATCACCAAGATCCTGTCAGCCAAGAAGAAGCTGGAGGCCAAGAGGAAGAGACACGAGAAGAAAGAGGCCAAGAAAGCTAAGAGGGACGCCAAGAAGAGCGCTCCGGACACGGTGAGGAGCAGAGCCGCCATGTTAGACTGGCCAAAAAGCAGATTTTTTTTCTTTCATATCAGAAGTATCAAAAAATGTCCAAATTTTCTCTTGAATTAAGTATTTTTTCCAAACCCATGTTGAGATTGTTTGATATCTTGACAAACTTCATGTGCAATTGCTGTCTTCAATACATTTTTTTATAGTTTAACACATTTAAAAAAGGTTGGCTTAGTTGCTGGGTGTTTTAAATATGTTTTACGTGTGTGTGTGTGTGTATGTGTGTGTGTGTTTTGGGGGGAGGGGGGGTGATAGGGGTTAGTTAATGTCCACTGTCAATTAAAAATAATGAAACTACAGGAAAGTTGGGTGTCCTGGTGGATTAGCGGTCTAAGGCGTATCTACGAAGTCCTGGGTTCGAATCTGTCCTGGGACCTTTGTCGCATGTCATCCCCCTCTCTCTCTCTCCCCCCCAATCTTTTCTGACTTTCTTTCACTAAAGCCTGACTGACATGCAACTTCCCGGTCCCGCAAAAACCCCTTTTGAATCTGATTCATCACCCATCAATCAAAAATGTCTATTTGATGACTCTCTCACTCATGGATCCTGTCCCGCTCTCTGCCGTGTCTCCTCCCGTCCAGCAGGGGGAGCCAGAGAAGCCGGAGCAGAAGGACATTGCCGCCATCGAGGTGGGCGACCAACCCGACCCCTCGCTCCCCAGGGCCGTCGTCCTCGACCTCAGCCCCGTCAACTTCCTGGACACCGTGGGAGTCAAGACGCTGCGCAGTGTATGTACACCACACACACACACACACACACACACATACAGAGAGAGAGATAGAGCGAGATGTATGCAATTAACTCTGCACTTAACACACTAATAACTGACTCGTTTGCTAATTAAAAGCAGCTGTCTGTCAGTTTGACAAGCGTGTGTCTCCTTGCATATTTGTCTCCTTTGTATATTTGTGCGTGTCTCTGTATCTCCTGTCAACTCTTCCTCTCTCCATCTCTCCCTGCATCCCTCCCCTCCCTCTCTCTCCTTATCCTTTATTTATCCTGCAGCTCCTCAGGCTTTCAATTACAGTAAAATTCAATCGTCACCCTATAATCTAATGATCCTCAGTCTAACCTTTGCTCTGTGTGTGTGTGTGTGTGTGTCAGATCCGGAGAGACTATGGAGACATCGGGATAGAGGTGGTTCTCTCTGGCTGCCAGAGTAAGTCCTTCTATATCACAGACAGTACAATAGAATACAATAGAATAGAGTTTTCCAAACATTGTGTAGGGAACCAAGTTGGATCGCATGAAGATTAAAGTGGATTAAAGTGGAGGAAATTGTTCTCTAAACCAACTGACTGTGTTTTGTTGCCAAAGCTGAAGTCTCAAGAAGAGACAGGCCAAGAAATTCAAACAAAGCCTTTTTATTGGACAAAAAACTGGGTGTGCTTTTTGAGCTGTTAGACTTCCTAACAGCTAAATCAGCTTTGGGTCATGAGGAAAACTTATTTTGAAAAAGATGGTCAACAGAAAAACACCTTCCATGCTAGAAATACATGTACTCCTGGTACTGTATGGTACTCAAACACCAGAAAGGCCAAGCCACTGTCAACTGAGAGCTGTTTTGAAACTTGTTTTTAGAATTTAAATTTAAATTCTCAGTATTCAAAATGTCCCTCCATGACTTTTTGCTAGACCCAATTTCTGTACAAACCAGTGCTGTTGGGTTTTCAAAATCCACACATGGAAATGGTAGTTATATTATATTTACCCCCAAAGAGAATAGACCCCCAAATCTATTGCCTTTATAGTATTAAATGAATCCATCCAGCAAATGGTATAACTTTTGTCAAAACTTTGAAATCCACTTGACTCAAATATATTCCATCATAGCAGATAGTGATTCCCTGATAGTTTGTCTGAAATACTCCCAAATTCCCAATGGGATTTTTTTCTCTCCAAAATTCCCACATACTGTAACACACACACACACACACACACAGAGAGAGAGAGAGAGAGAGAGAGAGAGAGAGAGAGAGACACATATATTCTGACTCACGTTCCAGTCCCGGTTAACCACGCGTGATTTAAATTCATAAACACTGGATGTTGTTTTAGCTGTGTGTTAATGTTATTGTAGCCTTCCTGTAAGGGAAGTGAGTCCGTCAGAAGCTGCTGTGTTTCCAGAAGAGGCTTCGCCAAGGACGGAAAGGCTTTTAAAGACTGGCTCGGGATCCAAATGTGGATCGTGAGAAGATTTAAAATGAGTCCTAACGTTGACATCGAAGGTTATTTGTTGTTGTGTGTTGCCAAAGTTGTCCTGCAGTGTGAGGGGAGCGGAATAAAATTAAAGTCTGGTGGGCTAGTTGTGTGTGTAGTTTTTTCTTTGTTTATTTGACACAATAGCCCACAAATTCAGGTTTGAGTTATGGGGGAAAACCAGTTCAGGAATGCAGCTTCCCTCAGAAAAAAGCTGAACAACCACATTGCAGCTCCAGTTTATGTGAGAAGAAATGCAGCATTGATGTAATTAGCCGGTGTCGAGGTGCCGGTCTGTAATGAAACAGTGTGTTGTGTGTTGTCAGTGATTGGACTTGCTAACTGACTGCAGTGAATATTTATATGGACAGGAATGATAAGGAGGTTCAATTAACACAACAATGTTCTCCTCCTCCTTCCCTCTCTCTCTCTCGCTCTCTCTCTCTCTCGCTTCTACTGTCAATATCTCTCTCTCTCTCTTTCTCTTTTTCAATTTTGGTCCTTATTTCTCCTTCTCCAATTTCCCCACTTCCACTTCCTCCGTTTCCCCCTGTCTTCCTCTCTTCCATTCTCTTTCTCCATCTCTCTCTCAATCTCTTCTATCCCTTCCTCTCTTCTATCCCTTCCTTTCTCTCACCGTCTCGCTCTTTCCATCTTTCGTTCCGCCTTTTTCTCCCTCGCTTCTTCTTTTGCTCCATCCATCGACTCCCCCACCTCCATCTCTCTCTCTCTCTCTCTCTCTCTCTCTCTCTCGCTTCTACTGTCAATATCTCTCTCTCTCTCTCTTTCTCTTTTTCAATTTTGGTCCTTATTTCTCCTTCTCCAATTTCCCCACTTCCACTTCCTCCGTTTCCCCCTGTCTTCCTCTCTTCCATTCTTTTTCTCCATCTCTCTCTCAATCTCTTCTATCCCTTCCTCTCTTCTATCCCTTCCTTTCTCTCACCGTCTCGCTCTTTCCATCTTTCGTTCCGCCTTTTTCTCCCTCGCTTCTTCTTTTGCTCCATCCATCGACTCCCCCACCTCCATCTCTCTCTCTCTCTCTCTCTCTCTCTCTCTCTCTCTCTC
>NC_136010.1:6026568-6029068 GCF_048128805.1 Centroberyx gerrardi
AGGACGGATGGAGCGTATTATGAGAGTGTGACAGACACACAGTCTTAAATAACTGGGACTCCTGTCTGTCACCAACACAGACGCACAGACCTGCAGAGGAACACGCATGCACACACACACGCACACACACACCTACACACACACCAGAACACACACAGCGAGGGCAGAATACACAGCAGTGCAATAAACAACACAGAACGCGCACACAATCACACACACAGAAACCCACATTGCTGGAACAGAATACAAACCGATGCAATAGACAACAAATGCACACACACTCTCATGCAATGAACAACACAAGCACACACACACACACACACACAATAGAAACTGTCAGAGATGCAAAGACATCAACGCACATCGAAACTGAATGATGTTCTTCTATATTCTATTTTTGACCAATTTGAATTTTTGTGGTTTTGCGGTGCATAACTTTTTTTTTAATGAAAGTATTACCTTGCCTCATAATCACTACACTGATTGTATATTTATGGAAATGTAAAAAATATGCCAATATTTATGAAATGACATGGAAATAAATATGATTTGGATTGTTAGTTGGAAGCTAACGTGTTCATTTACATACTGCAGATGGAAGGTTTTGGATTGAAGCCTCTCTAGGGAAGACATTTTGATTTGGTGATGCAATGACATGTAATCTCCAAATAACCTTTGAAGCGATGATGAGACAAGATGACAAAATGCACTTTAGAAAATATAGAGGTGTCCCAAACCTGGATCCAGTGTATTAGTCCCCCTTTCCCTTTTCACACAGTCTGCACCTTACAGACGTATTCAGTGACTGTTATGTGATGAAGATTCAGGGTTCCTGCGTATTATAAGCTGTTCTCTGAGAGATTAGCAAGACGTTAGCGTTCAAAACATGTTTGGAACTGAAAACGTTAACCAAGCAGATTAAAAACGTGCAAATCCCGATCTTAAAGCTGCAATATGCAACTATTCCACCTTAAAATGACAATAAATAAATAGGATATATTATAGATGATCAGTCTGTGTCTGTCTGTCTGTCTGGGTGTTCATGCCTAAATCTCTTTGTTTAAGTGAAATTGGCTTTTCAAAAATGTTGGAGCATTTTGGGGGCGTACACCATTTCCTGTGGGCGTGGCCAGCGGTGAGCTGGGTTGTGGCTATCAAAGTGAGGCTAGTGGCCACAGAGCAGGGAAGTCACAGCAACAGCAGCAATGGAGGAAAGCAGTTAAGAGAAGAAAATACAGCGAAGCTAAACGTGCAGCAGACAAGACCCGTTCAAAAATACGGTGAACGTCGGTGTTGCTTTTCCACGCTGGGTGACTTCCAATAGTCTTCACTGCCTCTAGGTCATGGGTCTCAAACTCGCGGCCCGCGGGCCAATTGCGGCCCGCGAGACGATATTTTGTGGCCCCCACCTTAATATGAAAGTTTAATGTTAGTGCGGCCCGCAAGTTTTATATGGATGGCACTTTACAGTATTGTGTGCGGAGCTGAACGAACCTACCAATCACGGTGGGGTATATGGCTCTCGGGGGTGGGACATCGACCGGGCTTGATGCAAGCAGAGAAACATTTCTCAATGAGTGAAAGTTACAGCAGCGTTGCCATGGAGAGTTTTCTTCCGTGCCTGGCTGGCTGCCTCGTTTCTATTGGGCACACGTGGATATTCGTCCCAGCGCGCTGCGTTCACAACACTTCCAAAAAAAAGTTTTTTAAGTTGCTGCCCAGCGGGACATTATACGTATATATGTCTCTCTCTGACAAAATAAATCAAAGTGATGCGTACGCGGCGGGATAAAAGAAAAGTAAGGAACTCAATGTAGCCTAATGTAGTCTGCAGTCATATAGCGACACCTGTCCGTTGGCGATAACAGTCCCCGGTAACCCAGACCAATTATAGGGTCGCACCGTTATTTGTGGGTCATTATTTTTTATTTGCATCGCGCTATTTGCATTGCCTCACACGATGAACACTACATATATTTCTATATGATGTAATTTGTTTTTTTTGTTTCTATGACTACGTTTACAACAACAACAACAGCACGGTGTCATTTCCGCTTCTTTTTCCTGTAACAACAGCACGGCGGATAACACTCCGGGAGCAGTCGCCTTTTTGCGCTCGCTATCCCGGTACTTTCTACCATCTACAAATGCCATGGTGTTCATGTCATCATGAAAGACATGAACATCGAGCGCAAAAACAAAGGAGACTGCTACCGGGCTATTATCCGCCGACCACCGTGCTGCTGTCACAGGAAAAAGAAGCGGAAATGACGTTCAAAAAGCCGAAAAGCCATGTTCAGAAGAACAGTTCATGTTCTTCAATGTTCCATTCATGTTCAGGACAATTCATATTCAGAAGAACCCATTGAGGTTAAAGAACTGTTAATAAAGACGTTTAAATCTTATTTTGTGTTAAAAAAATAAAAATAAAGACATTTGAGAAGATTGGATTTTTTTTAACAAAGCTTTTCTTGTGGAATACCTGATGCGGCCCAGCCTC